>NC_056744.1:1219348066-1219573066 GCF_019279795.1 Protopterus annectens
AGGAAGCATGTCACTCACATCTGCTACTCTCCCTACCCAGCCAAACAAACATCTACACACAACACTGCTACACAATCTTGGCAGTCTGTTCACTATGGCCAGACATACATAACTGGTTCAAAGATGACATTTATTGTAAATTTTATCTTGGAACCTGAATATTGGATTTTCAGTCTGTGATTTTGGGAACCTCCTTGTTTTTTTTTGTGCTGGTTTTTACCTTTCCAAGTTTGTGTAGACATATATAACTGTCATATGTACAAATTTCCACAGAATTATCAGTGTGTGGAACCATAATCCTGGCCACTGCTGCATACCATGACCAGGAGTCTGCCAGGTCATTGGGATGACAACTGAAGTGCAGTTGGTAATTAATGCTATACCATACCTTTGCACCTTGTAGTGCAGGATAACTGGACAACGCATGACGTACTTGTGGGACAGGGGGCTGGAAAGACAGATGCATCACACATAATGGTGTTACAAACTGAAACAGTAGCTGGTGTTAAAAAAGTGTTGTTGTAACATAACATCCCTGAAGGATATGATGTCTGGAACACCAATGGATGTCAACAGTTACTGACTACAATCCTCACATTATCCTACCAACCACACAAAATAAACACTGTTCAAGGAACAGACCAAACATAACGGGCAAATAGTTGGCCCGTCTGTGGACAACATACCAGTTGAGAGGTATGTCAGAGGCATATCACTGTCAGATGTCAAGTCATCCAGTAAATGCATGTACAGATGAACCCGGTCAATCTAGCAACCCTCCATGTGTATAACAGCACTAATGACATACAATCTGCACCCAATTCTGGAGCTTTGCCCCCATGTTGTTGGGCTTGTCTCTACATGTCTTGTCCTGTGAGGTATTCCCACCTACTGTCTGTGAAGCTGTAGCCACCACACCTCCATAATGTCCCTCGCACAGGAAAAGAAAATGGGCAAGGCCCACATGAAGGGTGTTCCATATGTTGGAACTAGCAGCAGTGTCTAGGCCCACACCACAATACTATGTGGGCACATACATAGCTTTATGGCCTCAGCAATACCCAACAGGACATCAGCCCCCTCAAAGTAGGCTGAAAGCCAGTGGTGGACAGCAGCAATATGCAACTACCATCATAGGTGGAAATAATCGCACAATGGTCCAAAAAGGAACGGATGCCTCACTGGAAGCCATGTCACCTTGTTCTGCACGAGCAAATAAGGTTACAGGTGATATACCCTAAGGCCGTCTTTGAGTGCAAACTGCAGACATCCACCAAGGCCAATCACTAGGCCTTCCAGACGTGTGTCTGCAATTCCAAAGGCAACACACATATCTGCTCTGTAGTGGTGGTCAATAACACCACATACACATATGCCATGGATATAGGCAACTGGCTGCAGACAGGTGAAGTGCAAACATTACCCCTCCTGTCCCCCCCACATAGGTACACATGTGCATGTACAGCACCTGTCCCCCTCCCCTCATGATCAGGAAGCAAGTCTGTAATGTCCTCTCAAAAGCTACACATAGGAGGTCTCCATAGGCCCAATACCATTCCTGGCTC
Source organism: Protopterus annectens (assembly GCF_019279795.1). Classification (NCBI taxonomy): domain Eukaryota; kingdom Metazoa; phylum Chordata; order Ceratodontiformes; family Protopteridae; genus Protopterus; species Protopterus annectens. The sequence goes on from NC_056744.1 coordinate 1,219,349,632, forward strand.
CATCCAACATGAACATAGGCATGGGCTCTCAAAACCATTCTGCAGTGTAGTCAACCACAGGCTGACAGGCTGAGCACCAGTGTCATCCTACCTGCACAGAGGGCAGATAAAATTGATAGAAAACAGATTATCCATTAGCATTAATGTTTAGAAGGATACAAGCCTGAAACTGAAATCTACGCAATTATGTCATGATAGCAGTCCTCAAAGACATGGTTGAAAACATCAATACTCTCCATTTAATATAGTAATATAATATCAATATCCAATAGGAGATAAATAAAAATATACAGTTCAAATCCCCAAACGAAAAAAAGTGTAGTGGTCAGAGTCCCAGCTTTGCATTCAGGCATACACAGTTAGAGTACTACAACAGGCAATCAAATTTTACATGGGGAAAGCAGTGTTAAAAGTACTATATTCATATTAAAATATATGGCAAGTTATTTTTGTCACCCTGCTGGTGTAAAATGGAAGTGTGTGAGTGCATATAACATGTGTGAACACCCATGTACACGTGTCCCATACAGTATAGTTACACCCCTTGCTACTGTAATGAAAGCACATACAGCCATGTCATGTAATGGAAACCACATACACTTACTAAATGAACTAATTAATGTGGTATATTATGAGAATGAGCTGTGAGCAATGGTTAGCAATACTCAGCTATGCTATATAGCAGGTTTAACAACACATTTCTATTGTCCTCACCCCTTTCTCTGGGGTTTGAGTGTCCAAATTCACTGCCAAATTCTGTACAAATGCAGAGCTGTTGCTGTATAAAAAATGGACAGCTATGGATCTTCTGTACACCCGTCCTGCACATCCATAGCTATCTTTCATATTGTTCTTCCCTCTGCATGCCCCTTTTTCACCACTTTCCTATCACCCCTTTTTCTTTTCTTTTAAAGAATTAGTGCGGGTGTAAGCAGGAGTAAGAGCAACAACATTATCAGCCCTGCCAGGTCTTGAACCCAGGGCCCTGTACACTATAGTCAGAGCAATGCACTACTACACCGCTTGAGCTGTAGGGATTACTGAGGCTTTTTCCAACATATGCTCATTCAACAGTAGGGAGAAGATTCCGTAGAGTCAGTCAGGTTTCATATATATATATATATATATATATATACACACACACACACACACATATGTGTATGGAGATGCATATGCATATATATATATATATATATATATATATATATATATATATATATATAGATATATATATATAAGTAAAGTATATATAGACAAATATATACATATATATATATATATATATATATATATATATATATATATATATATATATATATACATACACACATACACACACACACACTATATATATATATATATATATATACTCATAACATGTAGTGGAGTCATACCTCAGAAACATAACTACCAACCTCTTACTGCAAGAAATCTGGTCCAAGGCTGTCCAAATGGGGGGAACAATGGGTCAAAACTAGGGACATATTTTAAATATCGCTCTTATAAATGTAGAATGTTGCCAGAGTGACAGTGTTTGTTTCAGCATACATGTTCTGAAAAATGCGAATTCTGATACTGAAGTGTATGTCCTCATTTACGATCAGAAATCCTCAGATCATCACAGTGATTTACCAGGATATGAAAATAATGCATCTGTGGAACAGACCAGAAATATGAGCAATAAACCTGGACATACTGCAACAATCCACAGTCCAGAGGTAGGGTCAGAACCCCTCAGTACAATAAACCTGGACCAGGCCTGACAAAGTGGGGGGAGAAAGCCATTAAAATAGGGACATAGCTGAAATACTGGAGTAGATAAGCTGATACAGTTGCTGAAGTAACACCCTTGTGTCTGTCCTAACACATATTGAATGAAATAGCACAAGTCCAACACTCAATTACCTCTCACTAATTAGCGACTGAAATCCTCACATCAGAGCACTGATGTGTCAGAAATATGCAACACTTATGGGGGCCAGGCAACACTACGTCCTACAATATCTGGACATAACATCACATTAGGGAAACTACATTCAGCTGCTAAGAATGTCACCAAGCACTGTCAAACTACAATCAGACCGACACAACACTAAAACCAAATCTGCTAGGGTGAATAACACATGTATTGGCAAATATATCAAGCACTACAGGGAAGTCACAGCACTGAAAAACAGACACCAGTGTGAAAGTGCATACTCACAACCAATTAAACTACAGTCAAAGTGAAATACACATAATCCAAAGGAACAGTACAGTATAAAGACTGTGTGAACAAAAACACCTCAACATGTTTGCCACTCACCCAATACCCCACATATACTGGCCCAATTCACCATGTACTAGGATGCCTGACCATGGTATGGGACATGTCTCAGTCTGCCCCTACAAACATATACATATAGTCCACCAGAAACAGGAGCAGCATGCACAGGCAGATAAAAAAGGAGCCATAACACATACATCCATGCCACTCCCTACACAGGCCAAATAACATTGACACGATACACTGCTACACAATCCTGACAGTTTATATAGTTGAGAGGTCTGTGTATTTCTGGCAATTGTTGACAGAGTCCCACAGAATGTCCAGGCTTTCCCCTCGTATACAAGGCCTCTTCCACATAACATGTCCGGCAGTCTGATACATCACTGGGATAATGTCAGGAATGTAGGCACTAAATAATCATATACTATTCCTATCAACCTCTTACTGTATGACATCTGCACAAAGCCTGACATAATTGTGGGACAGAGGCCCAAAAACTCTTTTCTGAGGAATATGAGGTCAGAAACACAAATGGATGTTAGCATTTACTGACTGCAACCCCCAGAGTACGCTACTGATTTTCCAAAGACAAAAAATGTCTGAGGAACACACCAAACATAGGAGTCCAAATTCTGGCCATTCTACAGATAGCCCTAAAGGTGAGAGTGATGTCAAACGCACAACACTGTGAGAGTTAAAATCACGCATAAAATCCATGTCCACACAAACCATGTTATACATTTGGATTAATGCAAGTCTAACAGCAATACTTACATTCTGTCCCTATGTCTAGAACATTCTCTCCCGTTTTGTTGGCCTGTCTCCACAGTTTTGGTTGTAAGAGGTATATCCAAATACCCTCTGTGATGCTGCTGTTCGCACATCTCCATGAAGTCCCCCTCACTGGCAAGGAAAATGGCCAATGCTCACATGATGTATTCAAGGACAGGAGTGTGTTGCTATACCATTGGCTATATGAATAACACAGCTGTCCTGCATGCAATTAGCAAGTGGGGGACACCAATATATGCACAGGCCATCATCTGTTCATGAGCATTACCTACAAAAGGCAAGCTGCTGCCTATGCAAAACAGATGTACACCCTACATCCTTGAGAGAGAGAGAGAAAAGCAGTGAAAAGAAAAATTAAAACCAAGCAGGACATAACCACCTACACTTGAATAAAACAAACAGGTATATCAAACAAGTAAGCATGTAATGGGCTGCAGTAGGGGGCATGTAAGAATGGGAAAAAGGAACTGTAACATATGTCTCAACAAGACTTGCTGCAGTGATACATTGCTGATCAGAACCTATGACCATAGCATCTGGGTCTGTCTGCAGTGACATAGATCATAGGTCAGGCCCCTGAGTCACCCCAGGAAAGGATTGCTCACATGACTACTACTGCAGTGTATGTTGAACAATACTGACTGTGACAATGCTAGGCCACCTACTGGGATGTCTTGCATATCTATACCTTACTTGTGAATGTAACTATGATATACTTGGGTTCTCAGAAATGTGAGAGACCTATACATGGTATTTGCATAGCAAAGTACTATTGCACACGTGTGTGTTGAACTGCATGTGATATACTGAGCTAAAACAACTAAACTGTCCAGTGTAATGCACATTGACCATATGTGTTGTTCATATTTGTAGTCATTTACTCATACAGTTGTGTTATGTCTGGCAAATCATTGGCAAATCTGTGAAGACTGACATTACATCTCCTCCTTTTTCTTCTGGCTGTTCCCGTTAGGGGTCGCCACAGTGGATCATCTGTTGCCATTTTTGCCTGTCCTCTGCATCCTGTTCTGTCACACTACCACCTGCATGTCCTCTCTCACCACATCCAGAAACCTTACCGGAGGCCTTCCTCTCTTTCTCTTACCTGGCAGCTTCATCCTTACCATCCTTTTCCCAATATACTCAGCATCCATCTGCAGCACATGTCCAAATTGATGTAATCTTGCCTCTCTGGCTTTGTCTCAAAACCATCCAACATGGGCCGACCCTGTCATATACACATTGCTAATCCTATCCACCCTAATCATAACCAGTGCAAATCCTAACATCTGAAACTCTGCCACGTCCAGCTCTAACTCCCGCCTTTTTGTCAGTGACACTGTCTCCAACCCATAGAATATAGCTGATCTCACTACCCTGTTGTAGACCTTCCCTTTCACTGGTACTCATCTGTCACAGATCAGTATTGACTTCAACACCCTCACCATCTTACCTGTATTCTCTTTTTCACCTGTCCTCCATAGTAGTCATTACTCTGAACTGTTGATCCCAATCATTTAAACTCATCCACCTTTACCAACTTTACTCCCTGCATCCTCAACATTTTGCTACCCCCCTCTCATTTACACACAGACATTCTGTCTTAGTCCTGCTGACCTTCATTCCTTTCCTCTCTACAGCATACCTCCACCTCTACAGGGATGTCTAAATCTGTACCCTACTCTCAGTACAGATCACAATGTCATCTGCAAACATCAGTCAACGGGGATTCCTGTATGATCTTGTCTGTCAACCTGTCCATCACCATTGCAAATAAGAAAGGGCTTACAGCTGATCCCTGATGTCATCCCACCTCCACCTTAAATGCATCAGTCACTCCCACCGCAGACCTCACTGCTGTCACATCACCCTTGTACATATCCTGTACCAGTCTTACATGCATCTCTGCCAATCATGACTTCCTCATACAATACCACAACTCCTCTCTAGGCACCCTGTCATATGCTTTCTCTACGTCCAGAAAGACAAAAAGCAACTCCTAACCTTCTCTAGATTACACCAACACACTTAGAGCAAAGCATCGCATCTGCAGTGCTCTTACCTGCCATAAAAAGATACCGCTAACCACTACTCAATCACCTCCCTGCTTAACCTAGCCTCCACTACTCCTTCCCATGATGTCATGCTGTGAATGATTGTTATCCCTCTGTACTTACTACAGCTCTGCACATTAACCTTATTCTTAAAACAGTACACAAATTTCCAAGATATCATTAAACAATCTGGTTAAAAACACCACTGCCATTTCCCCTAAACACCTCCATGGTACCACAGGTATGTCATGTGGACCAACAGGCTTTCTAGTATTCATCCTCTTCACAGCTATCCTTACTACCTCCTTGGTAAGCTGTTGCACTTCCTGATTCACCATACCCACATCATCCAACCATCTCGCTCTCATTCTCTTCATTCATCAGCCTCTCAAAAGTACTCTGCCCGTCTGCTTCACACACACTCCTCGCTTGTGAGTATGTTTCCCTCATTATCCTTTATCACCCTTATCTGCTGCACACCTTTCTTAGCTCAGTACCTCTGTCTAGCCAACTGGCAGAAGTCCTTTCATCCTCCTTAGTGTCCCCAACCTGTCATAAAAGTCTTCGCATGCCTCTTCCTTAGTCTTTGCCACCTCTCTCTTTGCCATGCACCTCATCTCCTTATACCCGTCTACTGTCCTAGTCTCTGACAATCCCACTCCTTCATCCCCAACCTCTTTCTCTGTATACTGTTCTGAACGTCCTCAGTCTACCACCAGGTGTCCTTGTACTCCTTTCTCCATCCACATGTCACACCAAGCACCTTTCTAGCACTCTTCTTTACTAGCACAGCTGTACTTACCCAGATATTTGGTAAATCGTCACTGCCACCCAGTGCCTGTCTTAACTCTTCCTTGAACACCACCTTGAACACCACCTCACAATCACCCTTTTCCAGTTCCCACCATTTGATCATTGGTGCTGCCCTCACACTCCTCCTCTTCTTGCTCATCAACGTCACCTTACAGACCATCAGTCTCTGCTGCCTAACTACACTTTCCTCTGTCATCACTTCATCTCCACTCTCCTTCAAACTGGCCCTCCTACATTGGATATACTCCATCTGTGTGCATCTCCTTCCACTCTTGTATGTCACCCTATGCTCCTCCCTCTTGCTGTAGTATGTATTCACCACAGCCGTGTCCATCCTTTTTGCAAAATCCACTACCATCTCACAGTCTGCATTCCTTTGCTTAACACTAAACATAACCCATCCCTTCCTCATCCCCTCTGTTCCCTTTCACCAGCATGGCCACTGAAATTTGCTGCAATCACCACTCTTTCACCCTTGGGTACAGTCATCCAACTGACTTCACATTTCTCTTTCTCATCCATCGCACAAGCAACTTGTGTAGCATATGCACTAACAACATTCATCATTACACTATCAATTTCCAGATTCATAAACATCACTCTATCAAGACATTCATGTCATCCTCCAAAAACACTCTTGGCATACTGTTCCTTCAGAATAACCCCTACCCCCTTTCCCCGACCATCCACACCCTGATAGCACAATTGTGACCTGCCTCCGATCCATCTAGCCGTACTCACCTTCCATCTGGTCTCTTGCATACACACTATATCCACCTTCTTCTGGCCATCATATCAGCTAGCTCTGTCCCTATACTAGTCATACTGCCAACATTAAAAGTTCTTACTCTCACCAACACAATCCTAGCCTTGCTCCTCTCTTCCTGCCATATGAGTGTTGGACATCCTCAAGGGTATGTCTGTCAATACAAAGGTTACTGTGCTATCGAATGACTCAAGTGTGTTACAGCAATATTAAAACAGTGTCATTAATTTTGCCTCATTGCCCCATGTATGTGTGGCGTCCTACAGATGTCCCGCTCCAACGGGTTGAGAGGGATGACTGGGCAGCAAGAGTGTGAATACAGTGTGCCATACTCACACAGAACAGAAATGTATATAAAGTATTACCTGTGCACGTCAGTATGAGTAGGTGTATCTGGCTGCCTCATAACAACAGACACAGGATGCAAAATGTAAGTTAAATAAGCTGTACATGTTGTACGTGTGCAATCTTAGTTACTGTATATCCAACAAAGTGACATTTCTACAGCTACTGGTTTGTTGCATTGCCCTGACACAGCCATGGGTACTACAATAAGCATGATTATCTGTTTAAAATTGGAGAGGTGTCCAACTGAGTTATGACTGTGTGCCCATGCCTACCACAAGCAGCTATATGAACACCAACATAGCTGTACAGACTCAGCAATACCTTACTTGTAAAACCTGCCTCCACCAAAGTAGGGTAATCCCCTTTGCTGGACAGCAGCAATACAGAAACCACAGACTTGGTCCCTATATTCATAGGCTGGTACTAGGCTATCAGCCCTAGGGCCTATACAAGCCTAGCCATAACAATGCCCTGGCTATTTCTTCCCACACTATTTACTTCCCTGGACCCCTGTCTAGCAGGGCGACTGATGTGATCCCTGGGGTGAATTTCCTTTCTCCCATCCAATCGTCAAGGTTCCTTTTGAAGAGGGCCAAAGAGGCACTCAGCTTGACATGTATGGGCAATCTATTCCAGAATCTGGGGAGTCTCTGGGTCAGGAACCTATCCCTCCAGCATGTTTTGTTTATTGTGATGACAAGGTTTAGATCCCTGGAGTGTGTGGCTCTGAGGGATTGGGATTTCTTTAAGTGTAGCATGTCCAACAGCTCTGGGTTTGACATGGCCTTGTATGTTAAGCAGAGATCGCCTCCGAGTAGACGATATGCGACAGAGTATAGCTGGAGTTTTTTTAAGGTGGTCAGCGTAGGGCATCTGCTTTAGGCCTGTGATTCTTTTAGTGAGGTATTTCTGTGGCCTTCCCAGTTGTTGCAGATGTCTTGAGAGGTACATACCAAACGGGGCATTGTACTCTATAATGGGTACAATGAGGGATGAGTACAGTGGGACAACGACCTCCTTTTTTCTGGATGAAAAGCCCTTATTGATGAGGTGTGCCACATAGAAGGATTTCCTGACTGTACAGGGCAAGTTAGGAGCAGGCACCAACTTGGCATCAAGTCAGCCTCTGTCTGATCAAGCATATAAGGTCATAGGTGAAGTACTGCAAGGCTAACTATGAGTACAGACTGGAAACATCCACCAAGGCCAATCACAAGGAGATCTTCACATATGTCTGCAATCTCAGAGGCAACAAACCAACCCACCCTGTAATGGTGGTCAATCAGACCTCACACACTCACACACAATAGCTATAACCAACCTGCTGCAGATAGTATTAGGGCAAACATCACCCCCTGGCTCAACATCATTATAGGTGGATATGCACAGCACCCACACCCCCCCCCATCACCAGTGAGCAGGTACAAATTGCCTACTGAAAGGCAACAAATGTAAATATCCGTGGTAACTGATAACATCCCTGTCCACATCCTACATGAACTCAGGCATGTGCTCTTAGTGTTTCCCTTATGTCTTCCAGGTACAATGTTGCATCAGATAAAGGTAAACTTCCTCAGCAGCTGAGACAAATATAATAATAGAGGCCATACTACAGAACCATGCCATAATGTTTGGCTGGAGCCAGCAACATCTGCAGGAGAGGACCGGCTTGCGGGACAACCTTGTCCACAAGGTAAATGATTGGCCTGCACGCACATACATACGAGCAGGTCCGGCATCGTGCAAATTACCTCATATGGCATGCCCGGCAAATGGCTGGTGCAGTGGTCAGGGACCGCACAGCCGCAGGTGGGGGCCCGGCCATGCAGCCCCCACCAAGGAGCTTACTGTCAACCTTGGGGCACCCATCCCAGTACAACAACAGGGTACAGACCCCCCCATATGCCGGAGGTGGGTGGCACCCAGACAGTGGACGAGCACTGTGCAGGTAAGGCCCCAGTGGAGATTACTAGACTAGTGAAGCAGACATACTTGTATTTCTAGAATATCTACATGCTTGTGTCAGGTCAGATTGCAGTTGTGGATGGGGTTTTCTAATGCACAAAAGTGCACATCTATGGTGAAGGACAGCAAATTGTGTAGTATTGGGGGTGTACTGTAAATGTGCAGAAATGCTGTGTCCATCCTGTACCAATGCCACATGTGAGTCTACTGACAATACTGCTCGCCTACAACTACCTAGGTCCCTCTGGTCTGCATTTGGGATGGCAGCCTGAAGCTGGTGAGTATGGAATTGTTCTGTTGTGATTTGCCAATACCCCAGGCATGTGAAGGCCATGCAATGTACCATACACACAACAGTCACTCACAGCCATATTGCTTTATGTGCATGTTCACTTGTGGTGGGGTTAACTGCATTGCATCAAAGTGGTCACCACAGGGGCCTATCTGAAGAGAATGTAATATTCCTGTAGCATACCTCACAACCTGTCAGTGCAAGACTTCTGGACAGAGACCAACAACATGGGGGAACACACGGCCTAAGGTAGGGACATGTGTGAAACATTACTCTCATACAGTAGATATAAACAGTATACACACCCCTGTTAAGATGCCAGGGGGTTTGTGATATATATATAAATTGAGACCACAAAATGTTGGTCCACGCCTTTTCCAACCTGTAATGTGACCTATAACATGAAAAATTCACTTGTAAAACCAATCAATCCGTTGGGCACCAAATATGGAGTATACAAACCTTACAATAAGCTGGATGCATGTATGCACACCCTTCAAATATTTTATTACAGCAGCTTGTGATTTACTGACAACATTCAGTCTGCTTGGGTACACACCTCCCATCAAATAAAGGCACTCTGAGTAACACCAAATAATCTGCTGTCCAAGTAAGATATTCATAACATTGGCTCAGTTGCCTACAACAGCCATGGCTTGCAGACAGCTTACAAAGCAGCAAAAGGATCTCATATTTGAAAGGCATCAGTCAGGAGTAGGGTACAACAACATTATCACAGCACTGTATACACCATAGAACACAGTGGCGACAGTTGTCAAAATGTGGATTGAATATGGGACAACAGTGCTGTTGAAAAGAACTTGACGTCCCTCCAAAAATGATGACAAAACATGTCAAACCTGGTCAGGGGGGCTGCCAGGAGACATACAGCAACACTGAGGGAGTTACAGGAATCTCTTGCAAGTACTGGTGTTGTGTACTACATGTGAGAACACTCTCCCGTATTCTGCATACATCTGGCCTGTGGGGTAAGGTCAAAAGATGGAAGCATTTCCCCACACCAAAAAACATCCAGGGGGGATACAACTTGTAATACAGCACATCAAGTCTCCCAAAGGCATGTGTGAAAATGTGTTCTGGTGTAATGAGACTATGGATCGATCTCACAGCCACCATATCGAAAGGTATGTGCGGTGCACAAGCAACACCTCTCAACCTGAAGACCAACATCCCCATGGTGAATCACGCTGGTGGCAGTGGCTTGCTGTGGGGATGCTGTTCCAAAGCCAGACAGAATAGGGCCTGTAGTCACGGTGGTAGGAATTCTGAATACTTCCAAATAGCACCCATGTCTGGCCCAAATCCATGAAGTGCCTGCAAGAACGCTGAGGATGGGCAGGGGTGTCAGCCTTCAACATGACAAAGACCCGAAGCATACATCTAACGCTATCTAAGAATAGATTCACCTGTACACACTCATGGTTCTGGATTAGCCCAGCCAGAGCCTGGACCTACACCAGACAGAAAACCCCCAGTCTGAACTGACGAGGGCTGTGCACATGAGCTGCCCTTCAATCTGCCAGAGTTGGGTGACCTTTGCAAGGAAGAGTGACCAAATAATACCAAGTTAAGATGTGCCATGCTGATAGACACCTTCCCAAGAAGAGTGAATGCTGTAAGTCACTTACAAGGTACTTCAACAAAGTATAATTTTAAGGGTGTGCACACTTATGGAACCACCATATTGTACATACTGCAGTCATTATATTTTACATGTAACACATTTATTGATTGGATTGCACAGGTCAAATGTCACATGAAAGGCAGGTAACATATTTGAATGCATTATTGCGGTCGCATCTTATATATTACAAGAACATGGCATGTTAACAGGATTGTGTACACCCATCATATCCACTGTAAGCTTAGAAAAATTGGTGGTGTAACAGGAATTGTGTGACCATACATTTACTACTTGTTTGGAAGTCTGACACTCAAATGTATGTCATTAATCAGTGATGGCACTCCTCAGATCATCCCAGTTTTGTATCATAGAAACACAGGGGTTATGAGAAACAGAGCACACATGAGCCAGACATCTACACACCCTGTGAGGATCTGTACAGTTGTGAGGTATGTTCTGTAATACTTGACACGGTTATACAGGTAAACAGCAATGATGTGTACATGGGTGCAGTCTATGCTGGGAAAGGGCCATTACCTACTAACGCTAATCACGTATCCCAGAACTCTATATTGTTAGTTACATGTAGTAAAACTGGCTGCAATGCATAATGCTGAGGGACGTGTGTCATGCATGTCACCATTTGGGTAATGTGTGGTCTGTGTAACAGATCTGTGCCACCTCACCTGTAAGTGTGTGTGTGTGTGTGTGTGTGTGTGTGTGTGTGTGTGTGTGTGTGTGTGTGTGTGTGTGTGTGCGCGCGTGTGTACCAGCCAACCTCAAAGTGCAAGTATTAATGTACATATGTTGTCTTCCCCTCACAGGTGGCGATGGAGTTCGGGGTCCCTCCCGCTTGGAAACTGAGGTCATTATCTCTGCAGACTGACAATGATGATAGGAATAGTGAGGTATAGGTGGGGTTGTCAGGGGGCTAAATCTGTGCCATTGGTTGGCATCCCACTCTTGTCCACACCATCCACACACACAGTGACAATGCCCACACATACCCAGTCACCAGTGGCCACAGATGATGGACAGTTGGTAGCATTGAACAGGCTAGTGTGGTGACTATGGCAGGTGGGAGTGTAGACACTGGCTATAGCCAGAGTGCAGGCGAGGTCCCACAAAGGCGGATGTACAGGGGTGCTCGCAGGAGGACCACTGCTCATCAAGCCGCTGTTCCAATTGCCACAGGAAGAGTCACCAGACACATGTTTCAGGCCGTCATGGATGCACAGTTACATACTGAACACTACACCAGACAAATACTCAGGGTGGTGGATGCAACTCTTCCCGATTTACGTGGTGACATACATGACCTTGTTGAGGCCACACGTCAAAATACGGAGGTCATGAATAGACTGTGGGGTGAGACCTTGGCAATCCTCGACCATGGCATGTCTTTACTACAGTGTGTGGTGGGAGATGGGCATTGGCCAACACCAACAGCAGCTGAGAGTCTACGGGGCCGTGCACCCTCACACTCCTGTAGTGGCAGTGACACCAGCACTACCAAAAGGGGGGGGGGTTGTTGTCCACATCACATCGGAGCAGGCCATGGTAATGTGGTCCTGTCCTGTCCCATCAGGGGTATGGATCCAGCAGACAGCAGTCACCATCAGGAAGCAGTACTGCATCTGGCCTTGGGCCTGGTGGTGCCAGTGATGCCCCTGTCAGGACAACTACTCATGTCTGTGGCCAGAGACAATGAACTGGACACCCTGCCATGTACAGTCCACAGCTGTCCAACATACCCCTTTGTAACAGCCACATAGCATGACTGTGTGCATACATACAAATATCTGTATCACAGGCAGGTCACCTCCAGATGCACACAGCACCTCTGTACAGTCCATCTATTGGATACCCGTCCAAACACACACACACGTCAACCGTATGGCCCAGCCTAGGCCTCTGGCAAACCCACACCACACCCTGTGCATATGATGATACCTGTGCCACATCAGTCATCCATACCATTGATGCACGGAAATGCTAATATGGGTCTGATGCACAAGGTGAACATAGTACAGTGTAGCTATGTAATACTATGTAAGGTGCTGACTGCTTGCATTTGTTATGGGTACACATACAGGAGTATGTACCTTATTAGCCAGGATGCATTATTACTGTTAGTACCACTGACTGAATGCAGTCTGACATGCTGTATTCTGTTTTGTGTTCCAGGTGACTGTGTGTCTGCAGGCTATGGCCCTGCAGACACTCCCAAGAGGGAGTACGGCAGATTGGGAATACACCAACCATGTCATAAGCAAGGTACAGCTTTATATGTACATGTACAAGGTGTGTATGCATGCAAGTGTGCGAGGGACACTGTTGTCAGACAGTGTGACCTTGCATACATACCCCTGGTCACAGACAGGTAGCCTTCAGACATGTCAGCTCAGTGTTGTGTAGTACCACAGGCTCATACATACAGAACAGGTTACTGCAGTTCTGTCAGCAGGTCCCTCACAAGTGTAGCCATTACATTAAATGCAACAGATTCACCTATCAACAACTGCTGGCCCTGCCATGATTTTTACTAGGCTCTGCCTAGGGGCATTTATAAGCCTAGCTAAGTATGTGCTGTGTGCCCACCACTTAGGGGATGAGAATACTACTTCTTTTTTTTTTTTTAGTTTACTATGCCTCTGTCTAGTAGTGACAAAGAGATGACCCCCGGGGTATAGGTGACAAAGAGATGACCCCCGGGGTATAGGCCATTTCTTTCCCATACACTCAACCCTGATGCAGTTGATGAGGGCATGCATGATGCTATGTATGACAGGTTTGTGGTATGTATTCCTGAGTTCACCGGGTGGAACAGGGAGACAAAATGGTATATCCTTTGCATACATAGAGTAAGAACTGACACAGGGGATGTGCACACAGTAACACAAACACAGTTGGCAATAGACTGATTAGTAAACCTACATTTTCACCTTGATGTACTGTACTACTACATACACATAACATGCCCCACATAGATTATACGAATGGGACATAACACACTACCTCTTACAACACAATGTTCTGAATGCCTTCATGGATGGTGAGATAACCACCAGACATAGGATGAGGAGCCATGTATTGCTCCTACAAGCCTGGACAAGTAATAGTGTAACAGACGTTGTATCAGCATGATGTTTCAGTTAAGTATGATGCCTGATGCTGGCATGCGTGTCACTACACTCACTGTGGCCGATCTGGCAACAATATCACATACATATAGGTTGCAAACATCTAGATATTCCACAGACATCTGTAAAGAGGACTGGTATGGCCTGCACAACGGTTTAACATGCTGCATGTGAGGCAGATGCCATTACCACTTTATATAAAGTAATGCCATCGGAAGGTGATAACATTTGATGCATGTACCATCCACGCCTATTTACAGGCCAAACAGGATATGATCTTCACCCAAAGACACAGACAGACACACACAGTTGTCAGTATTGAGATTAGAACCCCTAGCTATCTAGTTATGTCTACTATAGTGTTACGCAGTTATCAGATGCGCCACTGAGCTTACATGATTTCACCTAATCCCAACATACTTCTAAGGTGAATGACACCAGTAGGCCTAGTAAAGTAGGGCAATTGGAGTTTACAGGGTAGTACACAACTCAAAATGGTATAACCCACGCAGTATATGGTTCTCACACAAACAGTTGCCAGTACTGAGATTAGAACCTCTACTTATCTAGTTATTTCTACTATAGTATTATCCAGTTATCAGACGCACCACGGAATTTACATGATTTCACCTAGTCCCAACATACTTCTAAGGTAAATGACATCAGCAAGCCTAGTAAAGTAGGGTGATGGGAAGTTTACAGGGTGGTACACAACTCAAAATGGTATAACCCACACAGTATACAATTTCCACACACACACACACACACACACACACACACACACACACACACACACACACACACACACACTTGCCAGTATTGAGATTAGAACCCCTGCCTATCTAGTTATTTGTACTATAGTGTTATGCAGTTATTGCACACGCTATAGAGCTTACTGCCTGATAAACTGGCCAAAGATGCTGATAACTGCACAGCTGAGGTAAACTATTATAGGTGCCAGAAAGTCTGCCTTCAGTTTTTTCCCTTAGATCTTGCTAGTTCTTTCCTGCACTTCAAATAGCCTAAAAGCTTTGCACTTCAGTTTTTTTTAATCAATTATTCTAGAACACCTGAGAGCCATCAGCAGTAGTCGTTCCTCACTGAATTAGCTCTAGTACTACTAGTTATGACCACCCCTCCTGGCGTGATTAAAGTGCAGTTCTCTGTGCTTTTGCTCATTAACCTGGTGCACTTGGGCATTCTGAGGCACTGTTGCAACTGCTTCATGTACACAGACAACCCTCTCCTCTAAACTCCCAACACTCAGACTTGTGAGAGATGCCACTATATCACCGAATTGGAAGATATGCACTCTCCAGCAAAGACCGGACTAGCTGATCAAGAGGAGAAGGGTCAACGCCTGCAAAAGAAAACACATGGAACACATACCCCTCCAGAACCCCCACCATCACAGCTCTGACATACAAAACGAAAACCACACCCCCACCTTCAGAGAGGTAACTCAACAGACACTTACCCAAACAGTGGAGACCACCAAGGCAGACACCCACTCAACCACCACAACACAGCACAAACAACAGGACACATATCTCACCTATACAGTGTGCCCCTCAACCCAAGCTCCTAAGGCTAACCACCTTGCCTGATACAGTAATCATAGGTGACTCAACAGTGAGTCACACAGATGTCCCATTTACTAGGTTGAACATAGAGGAAGTAACAGTCAGCTGTCTATCAGGTGCCAGAATCCAACACATAACATCCAGTCAGGTCACTCCACAACAGCTACAAGTATCACTCTGTCATTGTCCATGTGTGTGTGAATGACCTGAGATGCACCTCCCTGAACAACATGAAGAGAGACATGGTGGAGCTCTCAGATTATGTGGGCCAGACAGGTATCACAGTAACCCTAAGCAGTATACTACTATCACCTAAAATGATACCGCAGTTACTCTCATGGGATCCAGTATCTGTCTGCTTGGGATGACATGACTGACAGACTGTGATGGCTTGCCACAGATGGCCTGCATCTGTCATCTCTGTGCTTCCAGGTACTGGCCTTTTTAGGAGGTGTTCCATATTAAATTATCACCGTAACAGCTATACATATATGCAATCTGAGGGTCATGCTGCTCAATACTAGACATCTATATCTCAAGATGCAGCCACTCAAGGCACTCCTCAAAATGGAGAACACTGACATTTGTGCTGTAATGGAGACTTGGTTTACAGCAGCAGACAGCACCCCTGCACTACCAGCCTATAACTCATTCCACACCTGTCAGCTGCAAAACATGGACCTCAGCTTCAAAGGCGGTGGTGTCTCTATATTAACAATGGACATGCACACATCCAGAGTAGTATTTATGCTTACTGTTTACACTCATTTACTTCAGTCATTCAGGATACATCGGAGATACTTCAGGTACAACTGACATTGAGTAATAGTGCAATCCAGGTCATAGCCTGCTATAGGTCCCCATCCATGTCCCTAGCCTGTCAATCCACATTCCTCAACACCTTGGAATCTATCAAGGTCCAACCCAACACTCTCATATGAGGAGAGTTCAACTACCCCCTCCAACAACTGGGAAAGAAAGTGAAGCACCAATACACTGGCCCAATGTTTCCTGGAATTCATCAGTTCCAATGCCCTGGACCAGCTCATTCTCACACCCAGTAAAGGAAGTAACATCCTTGACCTGTGCTGATTATTAACATATGGGACCGTTGCTTGACAACAGTAGTCAATCCCTATGTGGTCAGATCCAACAGAGTAATCACCATGGAAATCTACATCTCACCCACACCCCCCACAAAGGTAACCACCTTGAAAAACTTCTCCAAAGCTGACTTTGGACTCATAAAAACAGAGGTGGCTAACTTCACAGCACCTGTGCCAATGGAAAAATACCTGCATGACTGCCGATTCATACACAAATGCACTGTACAAACATGTACATCAATGCATGGAACTTAGCCATACCCAACAGAACTAGGACACTCCCCTCCAAACACTGGAGGCCAATCTGGTGGTCCCCTGCCCATTACAAACCTATACAACAGAAAGAAGAAACTACTGCAGAAAAAGGTGGAGTCCCAAGAGTGGTAAAACTCCCTTATTAGCCTCAACAACAATTTGCGATCCCTCATGAAATCATCTAAGCCCAGCTATGAGAGGGAGAATTGCAGCAGACACTGACAAAAAATCACAAATCCTTTGATAGTTGCATCAAGAACCTCCATGCCAATACCCAGAAGTGTTCAGAGTTACTGCACAATGCTACCACCTATACTAAGCCAACAGATATTGCCAACACATTCAGTGCCAGCTTTACACCTCCCCCCCAGGGAAACAATCAGAATGCCAGACAAATGCCAAGCACCCAGGATTAGTGCCGCCCAGGTTACACCTGCATTGTCCACGGGCAAGAATACAGGTTCCTTGAGACCCCAAATAATCCCTGGCTGTGTTCTACATGAACTACAAAGATACCTGGCACCACATATGTGTGCCCTGTTCAGTCACAGCCTCACCTCAGGCTTTGTCCCTCCCAAAATGGCACATTGCTACAGTCATCACTCTCCATAAAGGTGTGGCAATTACAGACCCTGGGAATTATCAGTCCATTAGCCTGATGGGTCCGACATGTAAAGCTATGGAGCGCATCATCAAGGACCTAAATCGACAAACATATAGGTAATCTAACTCTGGACCCCACACAGTTTGGCTTTGTGAAAGGGAGATCATGTCTGCTCAACCTGGTTGACTTCGGGTCAGTCACCAGAGCTGTGTATGACAGTAAGGCACTGCATACAGCCTACATCAATCTGGCCAAGGCTCCTGATACCATTCCTCAGTCAGGAATTATTGATGAACCCACCAAACTAGGCATCAACCCCTATATCACTAGGGGAGGTTGCAAATCGGATCACAGATAGAACACAGTGTGAAAATAGCAAGCTCCAAGTCAGACTGCCAGCCAGTCATGACTGGAGTCCCACAGGGATCATTCCTGGGTACTCTCCTGTTCAGCATCTACTTCTCAGGAGTCCAGGCCAACACAAAGGAACTCTGGCTGACTAAGTTCACAGACAACTGCAAGGTGGGAGCCATCATTAACTCCACAAGTGATGAATACATCCTACAAAAAGGCCTCACTGAGACCACTGACTGGTTTGGAAACCATGGCCTGAAGCTTAACATCACAAAATGCATCATCAGCCCCTTTGGTAAAATCTCAGTTCCCACTAAGTACCACATTGATGGGAGCCCACTGAACACTGTAGGCATTTTAAGAGATCTGGGGACACCGGTTGAAAGCAACATCTCCTTTAACCACCACACTGCCACTGTGGTCAGGAAATCCTATGTGGCACATCTCATTACCATGGGTTTTGCATCCAGGAAGAAAGAGGTCATTGTCTCTGTGTACTCTTCCTTCATTAGACCAATCAAGTATAATGGCCCATTTAGCATGTACCTCACTAGACACCTTAACAGCTGGCAAAGCCATAGAAGTACCTCATAATTGGGATCCTAGGCATTAAATATGTCCTACACAGACAGACTCAAAAGACTCCAGCTATTCTCCATCTCATATCACCTACTTAGAGGCGACCTCTGCTTGATTTGCAAAGCCATGTCTGACCCAGCTCTTTTACAAATGCTACATCTAAAGACATCCCAATCTCTCTGCACCGCACACTGCAGGGACCTCGACCTCATTACCACAATCAACACAACATGCTGGAGGGACAGGTTCCTCACCCAGAGACTGAACATGCCCTGGAATAGACTTTCCATACATGTCAAGCAAAGCACCTAGATGACTCTGTTCCAGACAGAGATCTTGATGAGTGGATGGGTAATAGAAAGTTCACCCAAGGGATCACTCCCAGTGGCTCTATTTGATGGATGCACTGGGAACCAACGTCTGGTGGTACAATGGCAGGGCACTTCTATGGGCTAGGCTTGTAACGGCTCCAGGGCCATTAGCGTACTACACACCTATGAACCTATAAGGGGAGTGAAAAAGGCATAACTGATAAAGTAGGCCAGTGGGTGGGGTAACTTATCAGAATACTTCTTCCTACAAACATACATACTTGCACACAGACTTGTACAACCACACACACATTTGCCAGATATGAGAGAACCCCTGCCTATCTAGGGGACTCCACTCCAGAGATGGGTGTACTCCAGTCCAGGGTTGTGTGTGCTACAGCCATACCTTTCAGGAGTACACAGGACTTTCCACAGGGTACTTGTTTTGTTTAACAGACATTTTCTGACATATCGGTAGTCTGAAATGGCAATGTATTGCATCATTACCTAGTGCCAGACATCCTCACATCATCACAGTGCTTTACCAGAGGAATACTAGTTGTATGCTGCATAGAGCAATATTATGAGGGCAGCTATGTAAATTCTTACCCAACTACGCCACTTGTGAGGTGCGGCTACAGCCAGGGTAGTAATGACACACAGCTGTGTGAACAGTCCAGGAACCTGGTGACATACTGGTCGGGGATCTCCTGCTTGTGTGGTATCTTTCTAACCTGATATGTCATATCCTTGTGTGGGCATACCTCTGACCTGTACATTTTTTGGCAGGTTGTCCAGGTGTTTGGCTAGAGGTTTCATCCTTTCTACGTAAACTTCTGTTTTTATGGAAAGTATGTTACATATAATTGAAGTGTGATGTTACAAAATAATACAGACTTTACTGTTTCCTGAATACATAACCTTCCAACAATTCCCACTACTGCAAACCCCTCACCCTACCGACTTTCTCCGTATGTAAGGGCGATATTTACAACACATGCCTATCACTGTACAAAGGCTGCCCTTGTCCAGACACCTTGCTGTCAGAGGTTGGGAGTTACGGGTGTGGGTACAGAGTGCATTCAACTATGCAGGCATGTCCATTATTTGTAAAAGCAAACATAAGAAAAAAGGGTTATTGAGAATGTCTACTGGCAACAGTAACACACAGCACTTATATTCACAAAAGTCTTGGCACCTCTGCTAGCTACACATCCTTCAAGATGTCAGTAATATGTGTAGCATATTCCACATAGCACTGTGACTTCCAGGTATGCCAGGGGCAGAGCAGTGGGTGTCACTGACATGCATAACAGTTGGCACTGGAGTTATCTGCAAATGGCCCTGTCAAAGGCAGCATTGTACCTACGGCAGTACAAGATGACTGAAAGGAGAACATGCTGGCCAGATCCAGACAGTATTAACCACACATACACATAAGCTCATTGATCCATGCATACTGTGGACAGGCAACATGTTTTCATGTGTATTGGTACAGCCCTGCCAGTGTGCGCTATGCTGCTATTTCCCTGCAAACATATACCTTACTGCATTTTTGTGGGTATATATGGGAGGGGGCACACCTGTCCATTGTATACATTTGCACAGACTGTGCTGATATTTGCTTTACATTTTGGTTTCATTTCCCATACTATTGTGCCCTGTCTTGGGGACTGGAAACATACCAGTAAAGAGCCCAGGTCAGACTGTACTGGCATACATTTGAGTTTCAGACTTCTTACTCTTCATAGCCTTACTGCATCTGCAGGTCCTGCTGTGCAATCACTGGGCAAGTCTGTAGGGGATTAATTCAACATTGCCACCATTTGTGTGCCTTTACCAGACATTTCTCTATGGTTTTCTACAGATGACTGTGTGTGAGGGGTGGTTATGGTACCCTCACCCTGACATCCATGCCTGGGACCTATGTCCCCACACCTATACTGCAGTGGGATTTGCCACCATGGGTAATACTGCATAGTGTGTGGAGGCCAGTTTTGGCCAGACATTTCCTGGTGGCCCACACAGCAGTCAATCATGTGCTGCTATCCTAGTAGGCCACCCCATTCCCTTGCATCCATGCAGCATTACCATAAATATGCTAGTAGAACATACTATTCAATTCATTTATTATTAAGAAGACGGACTTACCTTGTGCTTGCGGGCCGCATATGTTGGATGCACACAGTACACTGCTTATACATGGTAAGTTACAGGTAATGTGGTGTGTGTCATCCAATTTACTGTGTGTGCAAGTCAGAGAGTTGTCAGTCCCTGGGGTCCCTACAGTGTCAGTGTGTGTGCTATGCGGTGCCTCTGCCAAGGCCTGAGCATACTGGGAACGCCTCTGTCCCCCTGTGCCTGTGGGGACCTTGGCAATGGTGGTGGGCTGTGTGGCCCTTCCCCGTGTTGTTCCTACTGCAGCTGTTTCCGCAGAATCATACTGTGTGGCATGGCACATACTATGAACACGTGTGCACATGTGGTTGGAGTACTGCAAGACTCCACCAGATATGTCAAGGCAGCGGAACCGTGACTTGAGCATCCCAAACACATGTTCTATAATGATGCTGGTTTGTGCGTGTGCCTCATTATGGCGTTCTTGTGGGGGTGTGTGAGCATTTCTGATGGGTGTCATCATCCACGGCTCCAGTGCATAGCCAGCATCCCCCACCAGATGGCCATACGGGATGCCCCCACTGGATGTCTGGTACAGCTGTGACAAATACCAGCTGTGGGAGTCATGATAGCTTCCAGGGTTGCCAGCACAAACATTCATGACAATGCCCTGAGCATTGCACACGACCTGGCAGTTGATGGAGGGGAAGCCCTTGCAAATTATGTAGACCCTACCCTGTTCACCGGGTGGTGATTTGATGTGGATATGCGTGCAGTCTCCAGTACCTCCAGGTATTCTGCTACATGGTGGAAGACACGCACATGATGGTCCTCTCCTCATGGGTGTTGAGGAAGTAAATGTGCTCACCGGCATGTGGTAACACAGCATCCAGGAACTGGTGGAGTACGCTGGATGCAGATGCCTGAGAGACCCCATAATGTCCCCAGTAAGTCTTTGGAAAGTACCTGTAGCTAGAATTCTTAAGGCTATACATACCTTGGTATCCACTTGGATGGGTTCCCCTTTGCTGGTTCTAGCCGAGTCAAGGCTGGCACAGCTCAGTGAGTTACTGAATTATGTCTCTGTCCACCCTGTGCCGCTCTATCCCCAGATCATGTAGCCCCTGGTAGGTTACCCTGGATCTGAACACTCCTCACCTCCTCCTTGGTCTGTGGTGGTTGTCCGCATTATCCTCATCTCCGTCCTCAGCCTCTAGCACATATGATGGATCAAAGCAATGGCAACCCCTAACATTTTTCCAGTTAAAATTCCTCTGCATGTATACACCAATGATGCAGAGTTTGTGGGGAAAAACACACAGTAAGGTGTTTCCATACTTGTTGTGCTGCAGATGCTGTCTGTATGATTGGCTGGCTATGATACATTCCAGCTGCCACCTATATTACTCATGACTTTGATTTGGCCACTGAGAGTGTTAGAGGCATTACTGGTAATTTGTGCATGACTGCCTTTATTCTGCTGTTGCCTTTTTTTTTTTTACATCTCCTCCCACTTTCAGCTATGCAGCCACCTGCCAGCTGTATTATTATGTACTTTGCCTGACCCATTGTAAGTTGCAGTATCCCATATTGCTGTTTGTACTGCATTTCCCTTGTTCTGCTATTTCCTTTTCCTATATCCTTCCTGTTTAAGCCCCGGTGTGCCGTCCAGACCCACTTAACTAGTGGATGGCCCTCCCCTGGCTGCGAACATGCTCCTCAGTTCATGGAATAAGACTATACAGCCTCAGTCACACCCCCTCACTTAGCTGTGCTTAGCTAACCACAAACCCAGCCAACAGTGCTCCAATGTGCTTACAACAAGCATGACACCCCCCTTTTCATGTTAGTTGCTCCTTCTGTCTACACAGTGGTGTTAGAGTACCTACATGGTTAGGTGCAGTGTTGACACTTAGAAGAGTTTTGTGATTCAGTATAAGTCCCCTCATTAACATACCCCACTGCCTTACTCCATAGTGACTGCACTACACAAGAGCCTTCCCCCTTAGCAACCAGTGTTCCTTGCCACTGTTTTGATTCAGCTTTCCATTGACTAATGGCAAAAAGCAGCTTTCACCTAAAATGGACTTCTCATTTTTTTTAATTTTCCCCACCATCTCGTTTGCGCGGCACTATCCTATGCTTAAACATCCGAGATCGGCCAAAAAAATAAACATTTATTTTTATAAAAATTAAACACTTTCCCATGCCAATAACCATATATTTGGCCATTGGCATAGCCAACCACTTTAATACATGCTTTTATTGGAGCGGTCATGGCTCCGTTTTCTTTTTTGCAGAAATGTATTTGGTTCCTGCATGGAGACCCGCCTACTTTCTGGACCGCTAAATCAGCTCATGTGCATGGTTTTCACAAGCAAATGAGCTGATTAGCATACTGCACGGCTTTCCATGCTGGAGCAGTGTAGGGCCACCCGTGCACATCAAGACAGCACCTTGATGGCTCGCTCGGCAGCCATATCCCGTGTAGGAGTGGCTACACTGCTCCTGCATGGAATATTTTGCTTTGTGAATCCCATCTTGTGTGTGTGATAACTGTGCATGTAGTCGCAAACTATGTTGGTCTTGTTTCAGTTACCACTATCAAGATAGCACTGGGCTTACAGCAAAGGTGAGTGAAATCCTGGAAAGTAATTGCTTGCAACTCTGCCCTGCAGCAGTTCACTGTAAAGCTTATTTGGGAGTAGCAAGTGATGATCATAACCAGAAAGCAGCAGAGTGCATCTTCCCTGTACTCCTAAGGCAAATAACCTTACACATTAACTGGCAGTACTGGTGAGGATCTTGAGATCATATCCATGGCCATTACATAAAAATTAAATTGGTGGGTCATAAACCTGATCATCACACACTTCTCCAATACAACGTGTAGTCCATAATTCAGCTCCACTGACTGATGTTCAACACTGTTTGACCAT
This sequence comes from Protopterus annectens, assembly GCF_019279795.1. Taxonomy (NCBI): domain Eukaryota; kingdom Metazoa; phylum Chordata; order Ceratodontiformes; family Protopteridae; genus Protopterus; species Protopterus annectens. The sequence goes on from NC_056744.1 coordinate 1,219,373,568, forward strand.
TGAACCTGGATTGCCCGAGTACTGGAACAGCATAGGGCTTTCACAGTATTTTGCATTTTAGACCAAAACAAACTTTCACTAGAACATGTGATGATATGGGCTAGTGCCAGCGTAGTTAGCTGGAGTTTTTTTAAAGAATATACTTTGAATACCAAACTGATTTATACAAGTGTAATAGAACTGTATGTATACATGTTAGCTAAGGATCCTGGAAGAACAAAGGTTAACCAGCCAGTTTACTTTAAGAAAAATAAGGGAAATGTAAATAAGCTGTTAAACCACTAAAACGTTACCCCACTGTGCTAAATAGGACCGGAAGCAGTAGGTCTGGAAGAAGCCTTTGTTCATTATTTTAGTAAAAAGAGGAAACACCCCAGGTACTGCCACAAACATTTAGATGTGTATTGTAGCCTTCTATGCTAAATTCCTGTCTCAGCTTCAAAGGGGAATACTGTGAGAACCTGGAGTCAGGCGACCAGATGAGGTCATTCTACCAGCCATCCTGGAAATGTTTTAGATATTACAGAGAATGTTCTCTTACCACTGAGTATTCTATTATGGGCCTGACAACAAGAAGGACCGTTCACCACAACATCTGCCTTGCTCTATTAAATCAGGAACAGTAATTCTCCTAGATTCAGTCAGGAAAATACAGTGAACCTTAGTTTAGATATTGTTTTTCTTTATTTGTCTGAGTCTGTCCATCAAAGTTATTTTCAATATTTGCTGTGAATTGAACTCTGTGGTTTACTGTAAATATATATTCAGTATTTTCATGCTCGTATTATTTATTATAAAATATATTTAAAACTTTTACTGTGGCTGGTCCCTTTTATAAAGTATTTAACCTTTGAGTGTGCTTATATTTATTGGTGACACTGTGTAGCACACTCCAGAAGGCCTAGCTGTTTTGGTCAACTACTACCACTTGTACTAGTATTAATATTATACAGTATAATTGGACACACTTTGTTAAGGGCCAGAGTAGCTGATTGTGGAGTGTCTGCTGTCAGTGATAACTAATCTTACAGTCTGGGCAGAAGGGGGCATAGCTAGTAAACCTATGCCAGCCTTTCCTAGGTGTGTGTGTGTCAGCTACCTGGAGCAGGGACACAAAGCACTGGATTCACAGAGAGGGTGCCTGAGGCCTTGGCCTGGACACTCCGGCCGAGAACATAACCCTACAGCTGTACCAGTGGGGAGTTTTACTGGGGACCTGGAAGGAGACAGAGATCCAGACCCCAAACTGGGCGTGTTCTCTGTATGTTAAGTGAAACTGTGCTTGATGCAGAGAGATCTGCTTCTGGAAATACTGAGTGTATCCATTTGTATTCCAAGTGAATGTGTGAATGTCCCTCTCCAGTGTCAATGGTGAGGATTCAGGCTCCTTGATCACTGGCCCAGTGAGGAGTCATCACACATGTATTCCATTATATATTTACTACCTGCAAAACTGTTTTATTCCATGTTCTAAATGAAAAATATGCTTCAATTTTCCTTAGACATAAATACAATAAAATGACAAAACATATAGTTTTTAAAAACTTTACTCATAGCACGCACTGGTACAAGCCCCAAAATGTCAGCTCATGAAAACAGAACATTATGTTATCAATAGATCAGTATTTTAAGATTTAGGAAGTAATGTTTCACGGCAAACTCTACATGTTGACATTACTATCAGTATATATTCTCAAGGCAAGGAACACTTAAGAGGGAACAACATAAAATTGGTACACACAACAGCACTAACTTTGCATGCTAACAAACTGCTCAACTATATTCAGGTTTCAACAAAAATATATACATTGTAATGTGCTGCCAAATTGAATGCATCACCCCAACCATCAAATGTAAGCTAAAAAGTTCAGCTGTAAAAATTAAAAAAAAGTCAGCAACATAAATATTTGGAGAAAATAAAATAAGTCTGTAAATCTTTATAAAAAGAATGCATACTCACTTATTTCAATGTATATATTGTGTATACCAATACTGAAATCAAGGTTCTCTACCACTTCTGAGACAAGTATTTTGATCAATTACTTTTTTACGTTACTTGTCAAGAGTGCGGTGATACAATTGTCCTGCTGACAAGTCATTCCACATTGCCTTCAATCCTTAGCTAATGCTCCTAGAAGACAGCATTTTATCACAGACAAATGAAAACCAACTGTTCTACCACACAACTTATTTTCGCTTACTATTTACACTCATTTACTTCAGTCATTCAGGATTGTCAAACTGACTTTTACAAGGATGTTCAGACTCTTGAGACAAATACTACCAAGGACAGAAGAACATCTATCTTTTCCATGTCCCTCCACCCATGACAGACACACGGACTTCATAGTTGCCACTGCTCTACTTCACCAAATATTCAGTCTAAGGATAACATCTCTATTTAATCAAATGTTCAATCTAAGTGATGTTGACGGTAAACCTGCAACCTTCATACTGAAATTATTTAAGCAGATGTTCATCCATAAGGCTACTACCACTACTGAAACTTGCCAGTCACCATCCCTAATAAAAGTTACTACTGTACAAGATAACTCCAGTCACTTTTTGCGCTGTCCATAACACATATTTACAATAAATCCTGGTTGGGATAATTAACCTGCAGAAACAACGGCCTTTACCATTTTCCTGTCGAATAACAGGCTCTATTCCAGCTCTTCCAAACTCGGCAACTCCACTGCCACTTGCTGCCGTTCTCGTTGCACAGTCTTTCTCTATATGCCAGCAACAACAGATTTCACAAAGATTCCCGTTAACTAAACATGACAAACAAAAAATGGCTTCAGATCGTCTACTGCCAGGTCAGCCACAGCTTAAGACCGTGCAACGCCGCTTATGACGATCACCAAAAAATTAATAAAAAACAGCAGATGTTAAGTGAACAGAGGGCATTAGCCCATCTCCCAGCTCAGCAGGGACGCCGGGAAGATGGTACCTAGTTCCCGGAAGCCAGTAACGTTGAAGTTGGGCAGCTGCCGAACACACTCAAGACACGCTTCCGGTTTGAAGATTGTTGTTACAAAACATGAGTACAGAGAAGGATTTTTTTAGTGCACCTGCAACTTAACTTCTACATAAACTGCAAAAGCTAGTTTACGTCGGACGACGTACAATATGCAGTGAATTCAAACTTGTTGAGTGTGACGCTGCGTGCTGTTTACGACGCAGGTTTTGAGTCCTTTTGCTTTCATCTGTCAATCGTGTATCTCCAGGCGAGTTATTGTTGGGAAAAGGTTCATGTTCTAACGCGGTTAACAATGCAAATATTAAAAACAAACTCTTTCCCACAAGTGCTCACAGCTCTCAACCGTCAGACTTTCGCCTCATACACATGGTATGTTCCTCCTAAAATTTGTGGATTTCTAGCAAATCACTGAATATTAAAGTCATTAAATAAAAACAGACATTTGGGTTTCACATTTCATGCCCTTCAGAAAACGCCAGCTAATGCAAATCCTATCATAGCAACTTACTAAGTTTATAAAAACAATATATAAAATATGTCCGTATTTTGTCATTTGCCCCCAATTATTGGTTTTGTCCAGATTTCTTGCGCTGAGAAGTAGGTACACAAGTAATATTTAGTGGCTGCTGGGTAAAATGCAGTACGCTTGTACTTCTCAGTTCTCACATCTGGAGTAATGGCAACGATCGGATGCGTTTCTGAAGGGTACTACCTTTCAGTATAACCCTTATAATTCTGAAATTATTATGCCGGAAAGCAACATGATGTACGAGCATCAAGGTATGAAAACAGCATTATGCACTAGAGCTTCTTCATATCCAAATAGCTATCAGAAAAAAATATTGTGTTTATAAAAATGAATAAAAATATTTTGGAAAAAAAAGTTCTATATGTAGAACCCCCTGTATGACTCAAAAAGCCGCATTTCTTACCTGCAGGAACCGAAATCACTCCGTATTAAACCCAAAGCAATTTTCGTGGGTGATCTAAACCATACAACTATAGAATGAGAGACCTACATCACCAGTAATGCAGTACAACAGCCTGAAAAGACCCCTGCCCTATAAAACATAGTACTGCCCTACGAGCATACTACAACCATATTCCAAGAGTCGTGTATTGCATTCCATCTATAAATCATTGCTTCAAATTTATAAAGCCAATAATACTGTAGGAGGCACACTTTACTCGTATCACACAGCCAAAACTTGGAATACTCTCCCACTTAGGTATACAACTAACACTTCTAAGTTCTACCTCAAAAAAAAAAAAAAAAAAACACTTGTACAATAATTGGTTAGCCCCATGCTCCAAACTAGCTACCCTCTTCTTACCCCTGATCTTTCTGCTTATTATTTCCACTATCTCTTCTTTCTTCCAATTTCATCTTACAATGACTTAGCCAGGCTCTTTCTGCTCCTCCCTGGTACTCTTTTTAGCTAATCATGCAACCACTCTGCCCTAAATTCTATCCACATCAGTCCTATCTTTCTAAACTCTCATATTTAACATATTAAGTTCATTAATCATTAATTAATTAATCAATTAATTAAATTAACTGATTAATTTAATTAATATGTTAAGTTCATTATCTTTGAAAAAAATTTCTACCCAGGTATTTTCAGCTCTCTGCCTATATATTGTATCATTACTAGCTATATAAGATATGATATTGTTTTGAATTTTTGCTTTTGCACCTGTCTAATTTGTCTTCTGTTATTTGTGGAGCTTTTCTCCCCGAGCCTCCGCTGATAATGGGTCTTGCACCCAGTCAGACTTTCCTGGTAAACAAATGTCAAATAAATAAATAAACAGAGATTCCTGAACTTTGTCGACCTTACTAATATGAGGGCATCTTGCACCTTCCCTTGCATATCTTCATCACTTGTTAGGGCTGACCATAAAGCTGTCGTTTTCGAAATAAAATTGAAACCACAGACCCACGTTCACTCAATGTCCCTTTAGACATTTCTCTAAGACAAACTACCTTCTCCTAAGTGATACATTGGTATGTTTCAAATCCCTGCCAAACCTAGTTAACTTTGCTGAATATGGAGAAATGTACACCAGGATGTAAACAGCTGCATGGATGCAGCTGTACTACTCTGTAGGAACAACGGCTGGGGCAGGGCAAATCTCAGAAACAAACTCTCATGGTGGAACCATGATATCAACAAGCTTTACAATAAATCAAAGATAATTTTGACCATGATAGAACCTTCGCCACTGAAATAAACAACTCCAAAATCCACCAAAACAAAGTCTGAAGTTAGAATAGCCACCCTAGCAAAGACAATCACAAGGCCTGTTTTAGTTATGTTTGTAATCTCAGAAGGACAATACAGCAAAGCACTGAGCTGATTGTGAATGATGTTACCTTAATTGAAGCTGAAAATATAGGGAACCTGCTGCTAGATAAATTCAGCTCAAACTTTATACTCCTCTCCCTTGCATCTATCCCACAAGATATACCTGAAAAGAACTCACCTCCAAATGCCACACAAAACCAACTCCTAAAAGTGCTATCAAAAGCTAAAAATACTGCATTGATGGGTCCTGACAATATCCCTGGATACATATTAAATAGCATGAAACACAATTTAGCTACCCCTCCTAACAATACTGTTCAACCTCGGCCTCCATACAGGTTTTGTACCAAGCAAATGGAGAACAGCTACAGTCATTCCCCTGCATAAGGGATGACCTTCCACAGACCAAGGCAATTACAGACCCGAAGTCTGACCAGCCTATCCCCCTCTCAGGAACAGTAGAAAATCTAAATAAACTGGGAATAAACCCCTACATCATCAGTTGGATTTCCAGGTCACTCACATGTATGATACAGGAGATCAAAATAAAGGAAGCTACCTCCAACAAAGAGACCAGTCACCAGTGGAGTCCCTAAGGGTTCAGTCCTGGGATCTCTCCTGGTTGGTATCTTCTTCTCTGAAGTAAAAGCCAATACCAAAGAGCTCTGGCTGACTAAGTTTGCAGATGGCTGCAAGCTATGATTAGTCATTGAATACCAAAATTACTTTCCTATCCTCAGGAAGGCTTGTCCCAAACAAATAACTGGTGCTGGAATCATGGACTGAAACTAAATGCCAAAAAATGCATTACTGTATCCTTTGGGAAGTTGTGTATCATACACTGAGAATACACCCCTAAGAACTGACTCGGTTGTTTGGAATTTGGGAACTTATGTGAACAGTGACTTGACTTTCAGCCAACATATGTTCACTGCCATCCTTCTATACTAATGAAAACAATATCTGATGAAGTTTAGCTATCAGCTACATGAAAAGTGTTTCATGTTAGCAGTTAGCTGCCTGAAGTGTGAAAAAGTTGAGCCATCTGGGCTCATTGAAAAGACTGCTTTGAAATTCCTATGTTAGTGTTAGCCTGGGGGGTTCTGCTTGCATTAAAATCTATGTTGGTTACATTTCTAGTAATCATTTTAATCGGAGTTGCTGGCTACTGAGACTTGTCTGCATATATCAACTGGACACAAGTTGATTTAAGTATACTTTTTCTGCACTTATTTAAGATTTGATTCAGTAAATATTCTGTGTCTCTGTCTATCTGCAGTTATCCCCCCTGTTTCCTGTTGTGGTGTTAATCTTGGTGGCTTTGAAATTGCCCGCCCCTGCTGTAAATCTGTTTTTGGACACTCCTCCTGGACCCATCTCATTTGCTCACTCAGCTGAGTACAGTGAGATCATATTTTGACTTCAGGTACTCCTACCAGTCCCATCTCCTCTGCTGTGTACAGAGAGAGCACTTGGGAGGGACATTCCCCTATAGTATCTTAATCTGCTCTGTTTCCTCCCTCTACAAAAAAAAATCCACTTCATCTGCTTTACTGTATTTGTGTTTCTTCCTACTTTATTACCTTTTTTTGCTATTGCCTTTTCTTAAAAGTACCCACTTGAATTTATTCTGCTGCCTTTATTACTGCTTGTTAGTAGCCTGATTAAATTGTAAGTGTTATTCTAAGGCCTTTGGTTTAAGCACTTGGGCTTCAAATAGTTGTTTTACATTAAGTTCATATATATGTTCATATGTGTGTACTAGGCTAATGGCCCTAGAGCCTTTACAAGCCTAGCCCATAGGATTACCCTGACATTGTGCTACCTGACCTTAGTTCCCAGTGCCTCTGTTAAGTAAAGCCACTGGAGTGATCCCTGGGGTGAATTTTCTATTTCCCATCTACTCATCAAGACTTCTCTTGAAGAGGGCCAGTGAGGTGCTCTGCTTGACATGTATGGGAAGTCTATTCCATAGCATGGGCAGTCTCTGGGTTATGAACCTGTCCCTCCAGCACGTTTTGTTGATTGTGGTAATGAGGTTGAGGTCGCTGGAGCGTGTGGTACGGAAGGATTGGGATTTCTTTAGATGTAGCATTTCTAACAGAGCTGGATCAGACATGGCGTTGTATGTAAAATAGAGATCGCCTCTTAAGTAGGCGATATGAGACAGAGAATAGTTGGAGCTTTTTGAGTCTGTCCATATAGGACAAATGTTTAAGGCCTAGGATCCTCTTTGTGTGGTACTTTTGCAGCCTCTCCAGTCACATCAAAAGATTGTGACTGCTTTATCATAATCAGATGTGTAAAATCTGCAAACAATGAAGTATGAAGTAAGACATTAGATTCAACAATAAAACAGAGTTGTTTGATTGAGAAATATAAACATTGTGATGGCACAGTAAGGGAAAGCAGGAGATGTAGGAAAACACAAATGACAAATGGAAGGGTGAACTAAGAACGTGAAAGTAAGCTGACATCATGGGAAAGGAAGAGAAGCGAATTCGATTCAATTATTTTTAAAGATAACCAGACTTCAAAAGTCACTATATTCATTTTCATCTTGATAATGTGAGTATACATTTATTATGTAAAATTACTGATGAAGATTATTTTTTGCACGCGTTAAAAATTAAGTATTTTAACAAAGTGAAATGCAATTCATGGTAAAGGCTAGTCAAGCAGAAAAATACTCTTGAGATTTTTGTCATTGGCCATATATTTTTATTTAATAAGCTGCTTATCACTGTCAATGGCGCAAATGGTAGCAGACTCACTCTTGGTATATAGGAAGATCAGAAGAATGTGGGTTCTATTCCCACCCCAGGTGACTCGATTCACTTTTCCACTACAAATAGTGCAGTGCAGTGCAGCATTAGGGGATGCTGCCTTCCAGAGTGTGCTATTCTTCAGATGTGAGGTTAAACTGAAGTCTCTTCTGCTCGAGTTAGTAGGAACTCAGATGGATGTAAAAGATCCCATGGCACTTATTGAAAAGTGTAGGGGAAACTCCCCAAAGCCCTGGCCAAATTCTACTAGTCAATACGAACACCACCTCAGATCTCCTCAAAAAAAAGGCTGCTGCTTACTGGGACTAACCTGGTCAACAAAGGGTAAGTAAATAAATAAATAAAAATGTTAACAGTCACTTGACATGGAAATATTTGCACTCCTGTTTCAACAAGAAAAGATAACTCCAACACATATTTACCGTCTGTTTCTTTTGTATGTAAGAAATTAAGGTAGGATACTACTCCTGCATAATATGATATCTACACTTTTGGCCCTCATGCATTGTTCTATCCCTTCATGCAAGCAAAATGTGCCGCATCACTTACCAGAAGAAGCATCTGTATCACAAAGATGGCAGCAAGCTATAATACATTCCCTTCAACCTACAGTGGTGAACACTTCATACGATGCTTGACTACTTTTTAAAATCACTCAAAATTAACATGGTAGTGCAGGTTAGCTTACAGAATTTGGAGGTGGAAGTGATTAAAACTCTGACTATAACCCAGGAGGCCCATAACCAATTAGAGTGGCCAAGTAGTAGAGGATGGAATTCAGTGTCCAGTGTCAACTCACCCATCTTGCAGAAAGGTTTGGCTTACTTTAAAAATGTAAGGTGTATCACCAATGAGATCCAGTCTAATGGATCCACTATACACAGTGGTGCACTGCATATGCACAAGCCTACTATGTGTGGTAGCACATGTGTTCTGACGTGAGCATTAACAGTGGCACTTGTAGCCCACCTTCTACAGAGCATTATGTTTGGAGGCAGAATCCACAGGACTGGCAGATGGGCCTGATCACTACCACTTACTCGCACCTCTGATTAAGAATGAATGCTTTGATTGGACTCTCTATTCACTGGACATATGGGTGTAGGACTCTCATCCTGTCTAGTGAGATTCACTCATACCCAGTGCAGGATTGGGGAAGCCACTGGATGAATGCTGTAGACAGGCAAAATTAACTTGACAATGGAACAAATACTTCACTACTCTGAGTGTGCATGTTTTATTCATGACATGGTTGTGAAAGGTGATACCATTTGCAATTACACGTAATAGTAAACTGTCATGGAAAACAAGCTAGAAGCAATACACCAAATCACAAGTTATAAGCACAGTGTTTTAAAAGAAGGTTTGTGGTCTGCACTCTTGTGGCAGGACAGGTAGCATACATCCTTCTAAGTTGGGAACTGCTGATTGAAGGCTCAGTGTCTGTTATTCTAAAAGTGTATTAGTTCTGGGTTAAGCACTTGGGTTTCAGGCCAGTTATTTTACATTAAGACGGTTTGTGGTCTGCACTCTTGTGGGAGGAGAGGCTAGATTCTGCCCTTCTGAGCTGGGAATTTCTGGTTAAAGGCTTATTGCGCATGCTAACTTGAACTGTTTCTTTATGAAATCGGTACGCCTTGTTTGCTGTGGCATAGACTAGATTCAGGCCTGCTAGATCTAGCTTTGTTTGTATAACTTGTGCACTGATCCAGGACGTCTTTTTTGGAGAAGGTTTCTATGTACCCTAGTGGCAGGAGTCTGCAGTTAGAACTTGTCTGATTGAAGGCTGCTGGAAAAGGGCTCAGTTTTGAGCTTTTTAACTGGTTAATTGGGTAAAGTGTTGTTTTGATTGTATCTGCTCTATTTTCTGAAAAAAATATACTTGTTTCCCATCATTCTGAACTAGTATAGTCCAGTTTTCAGGTCACTGCCGAATCCAGGGCTGTGATACAAGTTTTTGTGTTGCCCATACCTTACTTGGATAGAAGGAAGTTTCATTGTTCACCTGTGAGACAGAGGGGAGCTTTGAGCAGCCTATCTGTCCCTGGAGGAGTGGTTTCAGCCCAGAAGTTAGTAGTTTATTGACCATTTTGTGTTAATTTCTATCTCTTTCACTTCCCTGCTATAAAAAAACACATTTGCGCAGTTTTTGTGCTTGTATTCTGCTCAGCAAGTGCCTTCCAGGTGTTCTGCAAAGTCTACAACAGCAGAGAGACAAAATAGAGACTTTGGAGTGATTAAGTATAATTTTTCTGCTTTTCTTGCTGTCTTAACTAATTCCACCTAAAACAACAGTTTTTTAAGCGTTTCTGTGATTTAAAATGTTTGTTATTGCTACATATTGTGCATGCACTTGAATTAAGTCATTTTTGTGTTTAAATAATCTGTTTAATTGTTGTAGGCTACACACTAAAGTGCAATAGCCTTTTCTGTGCATTTAAAGTGTTGCTTTGATTGTATCTGCTCTATTTTCTGAAAAAAATATATACTTGTTTCCCGCCTTTCTGAACTAGTATAGCCCACTTTTCAGGTTATTGCTGAATCCAGGGCTGTGTTACAAGTTTCTGTGCTGCCCATACATTACTTGGATAGAAGGAAGTTTCTCTGTTCACCTGTGAGAGAGGGGAGCTTTGAGCAGCCTATCTGTCCCTGGAGGAGTGGTTTCAGCCCAGAAGTTAGTAGTTTATTGGCCATTTCGGGCTAATTTCTATCTCTTTCATGTCCCTGCTATAAAAACCACATTTGCTCAGTTTTTGCACTTGTATTCCGCTCAGCAAGTGCCTTTCAGGTGTTCTGAAGAGTCTACAGCAGCAGAGAGACAAAAGAGAGACTTTGGAGTGATTAAGTATCATTTTTCTGTTTTTCTTGCTGTCTTAACTAATTCTGCCTAAAACATCATTTATTTTAGCGAATCTGTGATTTAAAAAGTTTATTGCTACATATTGTACTTATTTGTTGCCTGCACTTGAATTAAGTCATTTTTGTGTTTAAATAATCTGTTTAACTGTTGTAGGCTACACACTAAAGTGTGATACCCTTTTCTGTGCGTTTAGTGTTGTTTTGATTGTATCTGCTATATTTTCTGAAAAAAAAAAATATATATACTTGTTTCCCGCCTTTCTGAACTAGTATAGTCCAGTTTTCAGGTTAATGCTGAATCCAGGGCTGTGTTACAAGTTTCTGTGTTGCCCATACCTTACTTGGATAGAAGGAAGTTTCTCTGTTCAACTGTGAGAGAGGGGAGCTTTGAGCAGCCTATCTGTCCCTGGAGGAGTGGTTTCAGCCCAGAAGTTAGTAGTTTATCAGCCATTTTGGGATAATTTCTCTCTCACTTCCCTGCTATAAAAAACGCATTTGTGTGGTTTTGTGCACAGGGCAGTGCCGGTTAGCTAGAGTTAAACTATTCTCGACTCCACGAAGTCTACTCTTCAATTTTTCCCTTGGAACTAGACAAACCTTCAACTTTAGCACTCAAACCATTCATTTCACAGTCAAGCACTTGCTTAAAACTCATAGCAAGCACTAATTAACCCTAGCACTAGACCCCCTATACTGTCCAAAAGGACAACGCTCTCTATTCGTCCTCACCAGCCAATCAGAAAAACAGTTTACTCTACCTATTCAGGCATGTCCAAAGGGCAGTTTCCAGTGTACTCTCCAGTCCAACTGGTGAATCTGAGCATTTTGAGGCAATGTTACAACTGCCTCATGTACACAGACAACCCTCTCCTCCTACCACTAAACACTAATATATGTTAGAGATGCAATTATACAGCCAAACTGGAGGCAAAGCTCTCTCAACCCAAGACTGGAACTGACAGTCAAGAGAAGAAGGGTAATACTTGCAACACACCACCAGTCTCACATAGACCTAATAAACCAACACCGGCAAATAACACACATGAATACATGAAAACATACTCGGAGGCTCTAAATAAAAATCTATAAAAGTAACAGAGACCTCCAAAGCAGACATCCAAGCAACCTCCACACCCCATCATCATCCATGAAACACATACTTCACATAATCAGTGTGCCACGCAATCACAGCCCTTAAGGCAAAATAACATACCCAACACACTAGTAATAGGCGACTCTATAGTCAGGCACACTGATGTCCCACTAACTAGGCTGGATAAGGAGAAGGTTACAGTTAGTTGGCTGTCTGGCGCCAGGATCCGCCACATAACACAAGCACTCAGGTCACTCCAGAACAAGTACAAATATGACTCTGTCATTGTCCATGTTGGTGTGAATGACCTCAGACGTACCTCCCTGGACTACATGAAAAGAGACACGGAAGAGCTCTCTGATCATGTAGTCCAGGCCAGTATGACCCTGACCCTGAGTAGCATCCTGCCCTCACCAAGAATGATGCCACAGTATAAAGAAAAAATGATCAATTTCAACAATTGGCTAAGTTTCTGGTGTCATTCAAAGGGGATCCAGTATCTGTCCGCCAGGGATGACATGCTCGACAAGCCACGTTGCTTCACAAGAGATGGCTTGCACCTGTCACCCTTAGGCTTTCGAATACTGGCTAAGGCTCTTGCCTTTTTTAGGCAAGGCTCAAAAGACAAACCCACCACCATAAATAGCACAAGTAACCAAAAACTGAGGGTAATGCTACTCAGCACCAGAAGTCTACACCTCAAAATGCACCCACTCGAGGCACTCCTCAGTATGGAGAACATCAACATCTCTGCAGTAACAGAAACCTGGTTTAAGGCTCCTGAGAGCACCCCAGCACTACTAGGCTATAACTCATACCATACCTTTCGGCCACAGAACCAGGACCGAAACAGAAAAGGCGGGGGTGTATCCATATTCATCAAGGATACCCACACCTCCTGGTTAGTGGCGCAGCACAATGCATCTGAGATCATCCATGTGCAACTAACAACGGGCAAAACCGCAATCCAAATTGTAGCTTGCTAAAGATCACCCACCATGACCCAGGACCCCCATTCCGCATTTCTGGAGACACTGGGAAATATGAAGGTCCTACCAAACACCCTAATATTGGGTGATTTCAATTACCCAAACATAAACTGGGAGAACTACTCAAGTACTAACTCTCTTGCCCAACGCTTCCTAGAATTTATAAACTCGAATGCCCTAGATCAACTGTTCAACACCCCCACCAGAGGGAACAACATATTGGACCTGGTCATCACCAACATCGGTGAACCGACTGATATTGCCAACATTCTGGCAGACAGGTTTAGTGCAAACTTCACCCCCCCTCTCACCCCCTAAAGGGCCCATAACCATACCAGAAGAATGTAGGGCCCCGTCAATCACCGACACACAGGTTAAAACAGCCCTATCCAAAGCCAAAAACACAGCTTCAATGGGACAGGACGGTGTCCCAGGCTGTGTCTTACAAGAGCTCCAAAATGAACTAACTCCTCACCTAAACACATTGTTCAAACTCAGCCTCTCTACAGGCTACGTACCCACAGAGTGGCACACAGCAACAGTTATCCCACTCCACAAAGGTGGAGCCAGAACGGACCCCGGGAACTATCGCCCTATAAGCCTGACTAGCCTGGTCTGCAAGGCTATGGAGCGCATCATCATGTAAATCATTAACAGAGACATTGGGAACCTCCAAACCTTGGACCCTACCCAGTTTGGCTTTGTTAAGGGCAGATCATGCTTCCTAAACCTGGTGGACTTCTTTGAGACAGTTACCAAGGCATTAGACCAGGGAAAGGAGTCCACACAGCCTACCTTGACCTCACAAAGGCTTTTGACACCATTCCCCATTCTAGTATTATAGACAAGCTCACCAGCTTGAACATAAACCCCTACATCACAAGATGGGTTGCCAGCTGGCTCATGGATAGAACCCACATGGTGAGAGTTGCAGACTCTATGTCCGACTCTAAACCGGTTACAAGTGGCATCCCCCGGGCTCAGTCCTAGGACCCCTCCTGTTCGGTATATACTTCTCAGAGGTACAGGCAAGCATAAGAGGACTGTGGCTGAACAAGTTAGCAGACGACTGCAAACTAGGGGCCATAATTGAATCTCCGGCTGATACAGACACCCTCCAAAAGGGTCTGACTGAGACGGATACCTGGTGTCAAAATCATGGCCGCAAGCTAAATGCCAAAAAGTGCATAGTCATCCCCTTTGGAAAAAATAAAGTACCTGCAAACTACCACATAGGTGGTAGTCCCCTAAATACAGAAAATGTAATAAGGGATCTGGGGACCCAAGTAGATAGTAATCTCTCCTTTGATAATCATATTGCCAAGGTGGTTAGAAAATCCTTCTGTGTGGCCCACCCTAATCACAAAAGGGTTCGCATCTAGAACAAAAGAGGTTATTGTGCCTCTCTACTCATCATTCATTAGACCCATCATAGAATACAATGCCCCATTTGGGACGTACCTTACAAGACAACTGGAACAGCTGGAAAGACCACAAAAGTACCTCACCAAGAGGATTACTGGCCTCAAACAGATGCCCTATGCAGCCCAACTCAAGAAACTCCAGCTGTACTCAGTTGCATACCGCTTACTCAGAGGTGATCTCTGCCTGACATACAAGGCCATGTCCAACCCAGAATTGATGGACATGCTCCACCTAAAAAAAAACAAATCCCAGAGAGCCACACGCTCTAGAGATATAAACCTCAACACAACGATAAATAGCACATGCTGGAGAGATAGATTCTTGTCCCAGAGACTCCCCATGCTTTGGAACAGGATTCCAGTATACATCAGGCAGAGTCCCTCATTAACACTATTTAAGAGAAACCTTGATGGGTGGATGGGAAACAGAAAAGTTACCCCGGGGATCACTGCAGTGGCTCTGCTGGACAGTGGCGCAGGGAACTAATGGCTCTGTTGGACAGAGGCACAGGGAACTAATCTAAGGGGGTGGTGAAAGCCAGCACATTCTGGCTAAGCTTATAAATGCCCTTGGGCAGATAGCCTAGTACTTACCTATGAACCTATGTAAATGTGGTTTGTGTTTTATTAAAGTTTAAAGTGACTTATTCATAGTGAGTAGTGCACGAACGTCTCTTTTTTGTTTTCATAAGTTGCCCGTTTGCTGTTTATTTCATTGTTTGTGTCCTTCTACACTACATAGATTATAAGCAAAAGGATTCCATCTAGATCTAGAGATGTCATTGTCTGCTTTACTCAACTCTCATTATGTCAATCATTGAGTATAATGCCCTCTTCGGCATGTATCTATCCAGACAAATGTAATAACTGGAATGTCCACAGAGATGCCTTACTAAAAGGATATAAAGCCTAAACAATATGTCTGACATGGACCAACACAAAGCCCTATCACTATACTCGGTATCCTACAGACTGCTAAGAAGTGACCTGTGTCTGGTATACAAGGCATCCTCTGACTCAATACTGATGGACCTACTGCACAGTCAAATGCCATCAGTAATACTAAGTCCAGGGATCTAAACCTCTTCTACAACATCAACAAAATTATTTGGAGAGATAGGTATATCTTGCAGAGGATCCCATTGCTCTGGAGTAGGTTCCCCATCCACATAAAACAAAGTTCATCCCTGTTCATATTCAAACACAACTTGGATCTATGGATGGGTACTAGAAAGTTCACCCAAGGACTGACCCCTGTACTACTAATGGAGAGATGCAGATCTTAAATGCTTTATCCTACACATGGGTCCCCTCAAATTATCTATGGTATAATCACTAAGGGTATTACCGAATATGGGATGGGTAAGGCCAATCTAAAACCAACTGGGATAGGTTAATTCAAGCACCAAAAGGGAACTTAGCTAGGCTTAAAATGGCCAGTAAAGGCAGCTAGCCTAGTACTTACCTATAAACCTATACTTCCCAACTGTTATGGATTTTGCCACGTATTTTGCCTTCTCCCTCATAAAAATTTTGATTTTCTACTAAACCAGAGGACTGAGGATTTGAGTCAGTCAATACTGTCAGACATTAATAGTTTTGTAATTCTTATTGTTCAGAAAATTAGGGGTGTCACCTGTCCATTTTTACACAGGATAGTCCCGATTTGGGCAGCTATGTTCTGCAAAAAATAAAAAAAATGAGAAATGGCAAATATCTTGAGGCTTTGGGACAAAAATATTCCTGTTTCCTCTAATAGTTATATAAAACAATTATTTTAAATCTAAAGAATTTACTATGATACAACAGCAACAACTGCAAATTCTATGAAAGTGCACTTTTATTTTGGCAACAAGTGAAGTCTTAGCTCTTTGTACTAACTGTAGGTATTGTTTGTCTTAAAAAAATGCACACTTCAAAAAATAATAATAAAAACCAAGCAGTCCCACTTTAGCTATCTGAAAAGGAGGTAATCCTACAGAAAAAAGGAGGTAATCCTACAGAAAACGCACATTGAAACAAAGACTGTTCTTTTAAATTTGTAAGTTAATTGGAATAATATTTCAAACTTCCCTGATTTTGGGCCTTTGTGCCCACATTATTTTTGTCTTTATTCCTAATTCTTGAACAAAGTTAGTTATGTGGATAAGGATCACAATACCCTTAACGACAGAATAAAAGTGCAGAACAAAATTTACTCAACACCATAAAGGATATGCCACAGCAAATCCCTCCTACCCATTGCTTTTATCCATACATCTTTATTCTCTGGAAAATGCTGACTGTGTCTATCAATTATGTAATACAAAAAATGACTTAAGGCCGATAAGCCAATCTTATGCTACCAATGTCTATCTGTTGTAATGGTGATCATACTCATTTAAGAAACAGCACACCAACCAATTATGCGTTAAGTGGACTGATTGGCTCTATGGGCAAATGCCATGTAAGTAGGAAGTAAGGACTTGCTTACAGTTTTGTGCTCCTTCTCAACAACTACCATATCTTTCCTTTCCTTCTCCTATAGTAACATTGTTACAAACTGCTTCAAAAGGTGAAAAAATAAAATAATACTTAAAATAAATTAAGAATTAAAATTATTCGTGAGTAAACATTTGCAGTCCTATTTCTGGTTTAGAGAATTATGTAGTGTGAGCAGTGAATGCTGAGCAAAAAAAATGGTCACATTATGTGCTAATGGCTGTATAACCAGTTGGTAATGGGCAATGTTATTGAAATGAGGAATGCAGTGTATGCAAATTAGGTAAATCAAGATGGTGGCGTGACATGGTGCTGTAACACCACTCTTACTGACTACATCTAAATCCTAGTGTTCATGCTACTGAGCAGCAGAAATATGTTAGGGTTTGCCACATCATTAGCTAATACATATATGCAAAAAGCTATAATTGCCACTATGAGCCATGATGGTGCACGTTGTTGCCTGCAGAGATGCTTTAACATCCAGCCACGCTTAACAATTTATGGCTCCATAACACTGACATTGTGGACACCATACACAACCTGGTAGAAGTATTAGCTTCATTAGCTGGTTTGTGGGAGTCATGGATTACCTATTCCAGTCAGTACCAAGGCTTTACGTGTTCTAATTATAGGGACCTTTAGATGACCAAATGGGGACACAGTGAGGGTTTATCTGGCATCTACCTCGAGAATACTCCATCAGTCTCAGTGCCATACTTCAGCATGTGGCGGAGTATATATTGTTTCCACAAACTACAAAGCAGAGTGCAAACATAATGTGGGACTTCTATGACATAGCCTGTTTTTCTGAGGTACCGGGGGCCATAAACTGCACCCTCTTTAAAACTAAAGCTGTGCCTGGGGTCTAGGAAGAACGTATGTGAACCATAAAGAGTATCACTCCATTAACTGCCATGTGGTCCATAATGCAGAGGGTATCTTATACAATGTGTCAGCAGGCTACCCAGGCAGTTATTATGACCCCCATATATGGCACACATGTAACCTCTATTAATGGCTTGTGAGCGTTTACTCACTCTCCCCAGGAGCATCTTATTGGTGATGTTGAATATGCCCTATAGCCCTGGTTGATGACAAAATCAGAAATCCACACAATGAAACAGATCAGGGATACAACTATGCTCTACCACAAGCCACAGTAATTGTGAGTCATGTATGCGGGTTACTGAAGGTACAGTTTCACTGCCTGGCTGTATCGGGAGCTACCCTATAGTACAACCCTGCCATATAGGCTAAAGTGTTTTCAGTATGTGCAATGTTACACAATATCATATTTAGGAGGCAGTCACAGTGGGAGTGGTGACTGCAGGAGGAACATCACACAGTGATGGCAGAGTGAGATGAGGAGTGAATGAAGGACTGAGTAACAGGGTTGTACAATATGTCATAGCAATAGCAAGGAGATAACATGTTGCACACTGCATCAGCCCCTAGTAAAGTATGAACAACAGTAAAAATGATGCATGCAAATCCAACATCAGAATGTACTTACCTATGTATAGGCTGGCCACACTATGCATCGGGCATAGGCATATCAAGCAAAAAGTACAAAGTAAAGAGCACAGGTATCATCATTTGCACACATGGGGAGGGAGCATAAGTGTGACATGTCTGCCACAGAGAAATATCCAAGTGCTGTAGACAATAAAAAAGTAATAATGCCCTATGTGTATGAGGTAGTCTAGGAGGAATTACTGTAGAAGGCATTTAAAGGGCCACTTGGACCATGGTAGTGTGTGTGTGTGTTTGTGTGTGTGTGTGTGTGTGTGTGTGTGTGTGTGTGTGTGTGTGTGTGTGCGTGCGTGCGTGCGTTTGTGTGTGTGTGTGTGTGTGTGTGTGTGTGTGTGTGTGTGTGTGTGTGTGTGTGTGTGTGTGTGTGTGTGTGTGTGTGCAAGGACACAGCCTCAAAAGTAGGTGCAGTACTGCAACTTGATCTACTGGACAGGTCCAGGGCATGCATGGTAGCCAAGTGGGCATCCTGTGCAGGCCCACACCCATGACAGCTGCACTACCAGGAGTTGCATTAGTTGTACCATACCCCTGACTAGATGGTGGCATATGACCTAGGGGTGCCCTCTCCTAGCAGTATTCTGCTCCACAACAGATGTCACTGTGGAAGTGCTAGCACTCCTTGACAGTGATGTAAGGCATCCATGGCCATGGTGCCCATCATTTGTGAAAGTATCAGTGGATTGGCTCTGTGTATGATGCCTGCTGCATGAGATGCAAGCATGAGAAAACATTGCTTGTGTATGGTATGGTTGAGTCTATCCAAATTGTCACACATAGGGGATATGCTCTCCAGGAGGTTATCCCACACACCCTGCTTTATCCATACTAATTCAGAAATGACTGTAGTGGTACTACCCGTTGCATCCAAGATGGCTTCTGCACATATGTTGAGTCATGACCATAGACACAGCTAGTTTAGGTGGTGGATGGTACCCCTGCCTCCAGTGAACACCAATACTCACCCCCCAAATGTGTCCACCACCCTACCCTATGGGGCTTGTGTCAGATAGTGATGACTGGCTTGCTGGGCTTTCACACTACTCTGGCTATGAGTGCCCCAAGTAACCTCTCCTCTCTGTTTGGTGTGTATCTTTTTGGTGTCAGTAGGCACAGAGGCTATGTCCATGGTCTGCAAAAGGGAAGCAGTGGTCACATTCCCAAGGTCCACACACACACACACACACACACACACACACACACACACACACACACACACACACACACACACACACAGACTCTGCACTCCCTGACCATGCCAACTCATCACTGTTGTCATCATTGCAGGTAGATGATCCTCCAACATTAAGTGGTGGAAGTTCTAAAGTGGTGGTGTCAGATATTCACCACTGAATTCAATAAATCACACAACACAGTGTAAATATACTATGTGTAATATACTTCTAATGTAACTATAACACTACACTGTTTTCAAACAGTGCAGATAAGATACCTTATCTCATGCAGGTGCCCTTGCAGGTTGTATCACTGATGTTCCAGGCTTACTAAGATGGACAGTGAGTACTGTGCCAATGGAAATTAACTGTACCTTAATATCAATATGACACTACCCACCTGTGGCATCTCCTTCTGATATACTAAGTGCATATTACAGCTCTGCTCCTATGTCCAACATCACACTGCAGGGCCATGGGGATGGTGCTTTGCTGCTGGCAGAGGAGAGAAATTCCTCCATCTCCATCAGAGGGGGTTCAACTGACAGCTTATCTTCCATCAGTCTAATCCCCATCCAAGGCAGCCAGCTGTTTTCTTAGCAACATGGTTAATGTCAATGGCCACACAGTGGACCTGCTCATAAGTGTGGTCCTGGCAACTGACAAGGTTGATACCTGCCACCAGATCTTTCTATGCACAGTCTCAGTAGTCCTGGTTGGCAGCATCCTGCCCGAAGAGCTGCTGGATGGCCTACAGTTGTACCACATTCTCTGCATCTGAGAACTTGCTTTTATAAGATTTCCTTTAATTGGAGAAACTGGTGTTTCCACATTTTTCTTTGCCAAGCATATTGCCATAGGTACAAAAATCACTTGTGTCATGATGGTAGTAATGACTGCCCCTGGTCACCCATCATCTAGCAGTATCCCTACTTGTCTGTGTACCCCAATGTGGGAAATTTTCCTGTATATAGGGACCACACACATTTTCTACAATGCCATCCCTACAAGCACAACTGACACAATCCCCCCAACCACAAAAATAAATTACAACTTTCAGATGACTATACTGAAAACAGTGCCCCCCCACCCCACATATCCTATGCACAATGAAGATGTGTGCTGTCATGTCCCATCAAAGGTTGGCCTGATTTCTTTAAAATGTGCAGTGCATAATTAGTGCTGGGTGTGTCTCCCATTAGTCTTAATATCCCTTCTGCACAACATTTTCATTGACTTCAATCACTAATTTATCACACCCTGTGCTACTGCCAACATGTCAACAACATGAACAATTTAGTACCTACATTTACAAGTAGAAGTATGGAAAGGAATGCACCTATCTTAAGCCAGTTGTATTCTAGCACCTCCTCCTATTTCTTATTGAAAGCACCTGCAAATTCATTCCTAAATGAAACTCTATGACCTCTTCCATAGTGTGATGAGGGTCTCTCAGTCTCTTTTGCTTATATAGCACTGACTCAGGCTTCTAGGTATAGTGAATATGCAAATGAGTACTCAATTCCTGAAGGATTCTGAACTGTTCAGTCTGCAAGTCATACCAATAAGCATTATCAGTGGGACTACAGAAAGCATACCCACTTAGGTGCAGAAGGCTGTGGGTTCTGTTCCCACAATAGGTACATGGATTACTGACACTGCAGTGGGGTTGCTGCACTTCCAAGTGTCATCCTTCAAATAAGATGTTAAACAAAGGTTTCAACTACTTGAGTTGGTGGTAGCTCAAGTGGATGTAAAACAGTGGTGCACAACCTTTTTGTGGGGAGCACCACTACATGAATTCTTAATGCATCTGCGGGCCACCTCAAAACATAGTAAGTCATTATGAGTTAACAACAGGTACAGGCAGGGTTTCCAGATTTTTGACTGGCCAGGTAGGGACAAAAAAAGGTCTTTAATGCAGAACATCACAGTTCCACATTAAACACAAGTAGCTCCGTGTCTGGCAATTTTTGATTGGCCCATATGCCGGTATATGAGCCAATCAAAAAATCGCACAGTGGACCCTTTTCTGTTCAATGCGGAACATCAGACAGTTCCGCATTAAACAGAAGTAGGTCCGTTTTGCGATTTTTTTGATTGGCTCATATGGGCCAATAAAAAAAAAAAAAAGCGGAGACTGTTTCTCCGGGATTTTAACCAGCAGTGCGGGACTTAAGATTGGGCTGCTGATACCAGGACAGTCCTGCTCAAATAGGGACGTCTGGCAACCCTGGGTACAGGTGACTGGCATTTTTACTTAAGACAGCAGTCATGAAATTGCCTGTATTCTACATCAACTTTGCATTTAACTTTATTCTGGCTTGCAGCCATAACTTATTACAAACTCTTGTAGAAAGTTAATACTGTTTACAGACTAGAAGTTATAAACAAGAAAGAATAGTTACTTCTGCGGCTAAAATTAGAGGTGTGTGCAACTGCAGTCAATTAAGTAAGTAAGCACGTGCTGGACAGTTTTCATGACTGGAGTAAGGCATAGTATTTTTTCACTTTTTTTAAAAATTTTTTTGGTTACTCTCTAGGGGCTGGATTTGGCTCCCGGGCTGGACGTTGTGCACCACTGATGTAAAAGATCTCATGGCATCTATCAAAAAAGAGTGGGAGTCCTTTATTTAACACAACATAAAAAAGATTATTTACATATTTACAAAATGCACATATTTATAAATGCATGTATACACATTTCTATTTTTTTACTATTTATCATTTTTCTTATATCATTCTAATTATTATTTTCCATAACTGGTCACTCCTTCTTCCATAACCATAATTTATTTTTTTTTTGCAATGTATATGCCAAAACCTATTTCCCTTTTAAAAAAATAAAAAATCCATTTCCCAGTAAACAAAATTTCAATCAATCTTTCATTCCAAATAACCCATATTGCATGACATAAATTCTTATCTATCCTTCTCATATATTATTTCTTGTTCTTACAATATCCATGCATAATCATATTTATATCTATATTGTTTATCTCATTAATATTCTGAAAATGGTTTTCATCACATGACCTTTGCCAGAGTTTCACCACTCTTTTGCATTTCAAAAATAAAAAAAAAACATACTCTATCGTCTCTTATTCCGTACAAAATAAACACACTCGTTCAATTTCCTTTTTATATGGCATATTCCCCTTTACTGGTAACTTATTTATGCCCAGTCTCTATAGGGAATTGTGACTCTGTACTGCCTCGGTACACCCCTTTTTCCTTACTATAATAGCTTTAATCACTTCTCCTGGTAAATGTCCCCATTGATTTACATAATAATATCATTTCACATTATTATACCTTTTCCATGTCAGTATTTTTTATTTTTTTGATACTTTTTAATTTCTTCATGTGCATATTCTTTTTCTTTTTTTCTTATTCTCATCAGCTCATAGAACTTTTAGGTTCATAGGTAGGTACTAGGCTATCTGCCCAAAGGCATTTATAAGGCTAGCCAGAATGTGTTGGCTTTCGCCGCCACCTTAGATTAGTTCCCTGTGCCTCTGTCCAGCAGAGCCACTGAAGTGATCCCCAGGGTAAACTTTCTGTTTCCCATCCACTCATCAAGGTTTCTCTTGAAGAGTGCTAGCGAGGAGCTCTGCCTAATGTAGATTGGAATCTTGTTCCAAAGCATGGGAAGTCACTGGACAGGAATCTATCCTTCCAGCATGTCCTATTTATTGTTGTGGTGAGCTTTAGATCCCTAGAGCATGTGGCTCGAGGGGATAAGGTTTTCTTTAGGTGGAGCATGTCCATCAATTCTGGGTTGGACATGGCCTTGTATGTCAGGCAGAGATCACCTCTGAGCAGGCGGTATGCAACCGAGTACAGCTGGAGTTTCTTCAGTGAAGCTGCATAGGGCATCGGTTTGAGGCCAGTGATCCTCTTGGTGAGGTACTTCTGTGGTCTTTCCAGCTGTTGCAGGTGTCTTGTAAGGTACATTCCAAATGGGGCATTGTACTCTATGATGGGTCTGATGAGTGATGAGTAGAGGGGCACAATGACCTCTTTTGATCTGGATGCAAACCCTTTTGTGATTAGGTGGGCCACATAGAAGGATTTTCTAACCACTTTGGCAATGTGATTATCAAAGGAGAGATTACTATCTACTTGGGTCCCCAGATCCCTTATTACATTTTCTGTATTTAGGGGACTACCACCTATGTGGTAGTTTGTGGGTACTTTGTTATTTTCAAAGGGAATAACTATGCACTTTTTGGCATTTAGCTTGAGGCCATGATTTTGACACCAGGTATCCGTCTCAGTGAGACCCTTTTGGAGGATGTCTGTGTCAGCCAGTGAGTCAATTATAGCCCCTAGTTTGCAGTCGTCTGCGAACTTGGTCAGCCATAGGCCTCCTGTGCTTGTCTGTACCTCTGAGAAGTATATGCCGAACAAGAGGGGTCCTAGGACTGAGCCCTGAGGAACACCACTTATAACCGGTTTAGAGTCAGACCTAGCTCCCGCAACTCTCACCATGTGGGTTCTGTCCGTGAGCCAACTGGCAACCCATCTTGTGATGTAGGGGTTTATGTTCAGCCTGGTGAGCTTGTCTATAATACCAGAATGGGGAATGGTGTTGAAGGCCTTTGCGAGGTCTAGGTAGGCTGTGTGTACCACCTTTCCCTCATCTATAGCCGTGGTAACTGTCTCAAAGAAGTCCACCAGGTTTAGGAGGCATGATCTGCCCTTAACGAAGCCGGACTGGGTAGGATCCAGTGTTTGGATGTTCCCAATGTCTCTGTTAATGAGTTCCATGATGATGCGCTCCATAGCCTTGCAGACCAAGCTAGTCAGGCTTATAGGGCAATAGTTCCTGGGGTCTGTTGTGGTGCCACCTTTGTGGAGTGGAATAACCGTTGCTGTGCACCACTCTGTGGGCATGTAGCCTGTGGAGAGGCTGAGTTTGAACAGTGTGTTTAGGTGAGGGGTTAGTTCGTCTTTGAGTTCATGTAGGATGCAGCCTGGGACAATGTTCGGTCCTATTGATGCTGTGTTTTTGGCTTTGGAGAGGGTTATTTTAACCTGAGTGTCTGTGATTTCAGGGGCTTTACATTATTCTGGTATGGTTATGGGCCCTTTTGGGGGTGAGAGGGAGGTGAAGTTTGCAGTGAACCTGTCTGCCAGGATGTTGGCAATATTGGTTGAGTCAGTGTATTTTGTGCCATTCTGCACTAACTCCAAGCAGATCTGAGCATTTTTGTACTTATATTTAAACATTCTCACTATTAATTTATCATTCTCATTATTTTTCTCTACTTTCTTTAATACACTATAATAAAGTTTAAAGAAGCAGAATAAACAAGTGGAATTAGTAAACCTAAATCCTCCTTCATCTTCACTTATATACAACACTTCTCTTTTCACTAGGTTTAATCTTGAACCCCATAAGAAAGAAAACACCAGTCGCACAACTTACTTTTCATATTTTTTCCCTGGGATCATGTAAACATTTGACATATATGCTATTTTCCCCATTAATACAGAATTCACCAGATAAACCTTTTTCTTGAATGTTAATCTATACCCCCACAGAAGATGTACTTCTTTCATTTCTTTTATCAAACCTCCCGTTGCATCATAACTACATCACTTTCCCAAATTTTATCTGCAGAAAAGACACTCCATTCAAAGAAAAATACGCAACCCCAGTTTTCACTACATCACCCAAACCCTTACTTTTATATTTATTCAAGGTCATTTCCATTTCTTTTACACATCCATTCAGACAAAACAACACTTTCCTCATCCATATTTTGTTCTTGGCAACTACAACTATGTCATATGCATATGTTACAACTGCTGGAATTACCACCTCCTTTTGCATTACATATCTAGCATCTTGCATTTTAGAAGCTACTTTATTCACTATCACATTGATTACCAATGTAAACAATATTCAACTCCTGGGCCATCCTTGTCTTATACCACACTTCATACACATTTCTTTACTCAGCTACCCATTCAGTAACATTCTGACTCTAATTCTGTTACATATTCCATATATCTCCATAACATCCCACAAAGCATCATGTCCTACTGTATCAAATGCCTTGCTAATATCACCTACCATAAATTTCACATCCTGCCTTTAGTTATATCATCCACAATTTCTCTCACAAACAATAACAATTTTGACATCCCTTCCCTTTTATGCCAAATATACTTTCTTCTGTAATGTCCCTCACCCTTCCTTCCATTCTCCTTTGTACTATTCTCATACAACATTTATAATCTGTTATTTACTGTGATGGGTCTCCATTTTGTATTTCATTCTTCTCATTGTTCTTCCATATAAATTTTAATATCCCACTACATAACTCTCTTCATTCAATTCACTGATAGTGATTTCTTTTTCAGGTTCTTCCTTAACCAGCTCTGGATTTTTTTTCTTTCCATTTTCTGTTATTTTCCTTATTTTTATTCCTTTACATATTTCCCAAATGCTGTACTACAATACTCATAATTTGCATTCTTTTTACCTCTCCTTTACATTCTTCATTTCCCTCATTATACTAATATTCTTCTTTACCATTTATCCAAATATGTAGATAACGCCTCCCTTCTACTTTGTAAATAATATATCTGCCAAAACAGTAATACCTTAGTTTTTTTCTTGAGTTCTTTTATATATGTCTTCTTCCATATCAAAATACTCTCTTGCATTATTCTGTAAATTCTCTAATACATGTCAAGACACTTTCCCATACATTACTTTATTTTCCTTTCTTATATCATCCTACCATTAAAAAAACACTTTTATACTTAATTTTAAATTCAGTCCACTATTCAGATCATTTTTTTAGTGAAATCTTTCATGGTTATATGATTGTTCCATAACTGAAATACTTCTTACTCACCAATTTTATCCCATAATTTCTTGTTTTTATTTCTATTTCATTTCTTATTTTAATATAATCCCTTTTTCCATCACCTCTATCCATATTGCTAAATAGTCTGAAAAACCTGTCATGACTGCATCACCACCCGCAACCCCTAAGCCTTCCGATAATACAAAATAATCAATTTCAGATCCAAGAGACCCCTTCTATAAGTCCATTGATTTTTGTTCCACACATCTAATTTAACACATTTTATCACTTAATATATATTTTTCTTTACACTGTTCCCTTTATTTTAACATTTCCCCATAAATCACAATTAAAGCTTCCTGCAATTATAATTTTCATGCTACCCAGAACATAGTCCAATATTTAACGAAACAGATTTTCTCTTTCCTCGCTAGTCAAACATGCATATAATGCTTTAATTCTGTAAACATGTTCTCTCCATGTCACATCCATAACAATTAACTTTTGTATCCTTACCAACATTACATCTAGTATTTTCACTGTTTTGTATAAAATTCAGCCACTCCAGAACAACATTCACTTCCTAAGTTCCATATTATATTTTCACCCAACAGTTTATCTGTTTGCAGTCTTTCTTCACTTGTCAGGAATCTTACATCCTCTAACAGAATAACATCCATATCACATTTAGCATATCATTCCAGTATCTCTATCCTTCTTACAGTGTTAATAAGTACTCTAAAATTGCTGCTTTTCCTTCTTTTTAAGTTTAGGAGAAATATTTTTAAATTTTAGTTTTCTTATATTTACTGTTTCACCAGTTGAATATTTTACCTGGATTTATGTACTTCCTTGACCCTCAGAATCAGATTTTTCACTATCTAGAACTTCAAAGTATTAGTATCAATCCCTTCGCCTGATCTGTTTTCCTGCATGCACTCTTTCTCTCTTCATTTTTCCCTTCTACATTTTTTATTCTTCTACAGTTTCTTCTTCATCTAGTTCACCCTCTCCCCAGCCATCTGTTGTCCTTCCTCAAGTATGTTTTCCTCCATTTCCACCTTCTTTTTCATTATTTACTGTTTGCTCTTGACAATGCATCCAGAAGTGTCCCTTTTTTATACAACATGCATTCAGGCACTGACCTTTTCACTGTATATCCTTTCTCCACATGTTGGTTACATTGTACCTTGTCACAATCATTATTTAAATGAGAAAAGTCCCCACAAAAGAAACATGATTTAAGTTGGCCAGCATATCTTAATGTTCATCTATGACCAGCCACAAAAATAACAGTTGGCAAGTGTTTCACCATGCTGTATTCACATTTCAAAACAGCTTCCAACCTCCACCCTCCATTTCATAAGTTTGCCTCATCTTTAACTTTCACAATATTATCAACAGTTTCACACAGACCCTGTATGAATTTTTAAACGTTGTCTTCTAGTTCATCAGTTTTAAATTGCAAATTAATGATTTTTTTAACATTTAAGTTACTACCAAAAACAAATTATTGTTTCACGGATAAATGCCCTTTTTTGTTACACAGTTCCAGAAATTTTGTCAGCAGTCCATTGGTTTCAAATGTTGAGTCACAAAAAGTCTTCATAACCAAAAGGTAAAAAACGGGGCTGAGGTAACAGCAGCAGACTAGTTAAACCAAATAAAACCTCAGTATAAGGCAGTAAGAACACTCCAAGTACCAAAAT
The DNA here is from genome assembly GCF_019279795.1 of Protopterus annectens. Lineage (NCBI taxonomy): Eukaryota > Metazoa > Chordata > Ceratodontiformes > Protopteridae > Protopterus > Protopterus annectens. Next base: position 1,219,401,736 of record NC_056744.1, read on the forward strand.
AAAGGAGAAATACATTTATTGTTGACTGCTTTCATCTAAAGATACTTTATCAGAATATCACGTCAATATGAATCAATCAATTTATATGGTAATGAAACTCAAGAACAAAATGCTCAGGTACTGTGACATCTTATTAGACAATGCATTTCTTAAAGAGTGCATCAACAGGAAACAAGTCCCAAGGGGACTAAGAGTTGTAAAACATCAAAATAGTGTGGTACGGGCTCAGAATTTCACAAGGAACTGTTGGACATTTTTAATAATTGTGGACTTGACATTATTAGGGATAATGAGTAATCGCTGAATGTGTTATATGAGAAAATTTTGAGACTAAATACTGTTGTACAACAAGATTCACTGTTTACTGTTGAAGAATATAAGAATAATTATTATGCTGCCTTAAAGGACGTAGATGATAGGATGGAGAAAGTGAAAAAATGAAAGATGGATAAATTAGAGAGGGATAGAAAGGAATATGCTGAACAGAAAGCATACTTACCACTTAAGTATATACATAGGAATGAGGTGAATGAATGGAATCAGAATGATAGAGTCATTAGGGGAAGGAGTAATGATGGCTCATTTGAGGGGAAATGAGGTTGTGGAAGAACAGAACATTTTACCCTTGGAGGACCCTTTAGCATTTCCTCCATTGAGGAGGTCAGACAGGATAAACAACAGAAGCAGAGTGGTGAACCTGGATTCCCACCACAATGTAGAAAATGTAAGACCTCAAAGGGGAAGAGAAAGAAAGAGACAGGGAAGGAACTGACCCCATTAGTTGAGAACCCTACATTAGTACAGGGGCAAATGGATATTCAAATAAACGGGGTAATACATACCTTTAATTATTATAATATATATACAAATACAGTGCCTTAGAGTTGACCCTGGCCCATTTTTCTCTGTTCATTAAATGATTCGCTTTTGTACAATGTCATAATTTGGACTTCAGTGAAATTCTTATTGATCTCAAATTATTTTTGAGGAAAATAAATTTAGGACTCATGTATAAGGGAAATAGGGGTGGGTGTGGTTTAATGGCTTGTAAATGTAAAAGCACATTTAACCCCCACTACAACCTATATTGGTGAATTTCGAAACATTGGTAGAACACAAGATAAGAAAAGTAGTACAGAACAATCATGTTAAAGAGGAAGCTAACTTAAAACTGGATGAGAAGGAAATTATGAAGGAATTGAGACATCAGAATAATGAAACCTGATATGGGGGAGGGTCATTATGGATATTTGGAATTACACAACAGAAATGCTGGAATTACTCTACAGTGACTCTAGGCATAGCCAAGTACCAAGGAATGAAACTTTCACAGCATATAAGAAAATTGATTTAATTTTAGAAAATCATTTATTACAAGTTTTTTTTTTTGACAAAAACGTGTTCGATTTTCTTTACAACACTAAACGTATCATTCCCATTATATCTAGCATACCAAAAATTCATAAAGATGTTATGAACCTTCTGTGAGTCTGGTAGTTGCAGCCACGGGTTCAAAAACAGATCCATTGGCAGCATACATGGATAGAACGTTAAAACAAATTACACTCCAATGTAGGCATATTTTAATAGACTCATGGCATTTTTTGGCAAAAGTTACAAGGGAATGATATCATCCCCAGTGCCTTTTGGTAATAATAGATATCCAGGATCTATTTTCAGTTAAACCCAATTCTTCAGGGTTGGAATGGTGTGGTAGTATCTTAATGGAAATTGGTAACCTCAAAAATAATGAATGGAGGTTGGTTTTAGATTTCCTGGACTTGATATTGAATAATAACTATATATATATATATATATATATATATATATATATATATATATATATATATATATATATATTGAGGGGGAATATTATAATAGCAGTGTGGCAATGGGTGCCACCTGTGCCCCCTATTTGCCAACCTCATGTTATTATATTGGGAATGTAACTATGTGTTTAATTTCCCCTTCTTTGAACCTACTTCTATATATCTCCAGTTCCTGAATGATATATTTATTATCTGGAAGGGAATGGAGAACAAACTAATGGAGTTCATCCAGTATATTAATAGCACTACTGAATTTTTGAAATTCACAAACCAATGTGATAAGACTGAAATCAATGATCTAGATTTGAAGCTAATTAAGGATGTGATTAAGGATTAATTTAAATCCAAGCTTTAAAGGAAGAGTAACTCCACTAGCAGTTACTTACATTTTTATAGTGACCAGCCCTTCCACCAAAAGAAAAGCATTGTAAAAGGGCTGATGGTCTCGGTCGCCAGAATGACATCTGTGATGGATGATTTAAGAAGCGAGTTGGAATGAATATGTGGCAGAACCTTTCTTGGAGAGGGTATACCCAGAAAGCCTAGTTAAGGGAGTTGTGAAGGAGATACTGGAAGGGTAGGGTACGAGATATATACTCCATTAGTAGGGGGTATTACTTATAATAGATAGACAGATGGGTCACCAATAAATTTGAATGATACTACTAAGGTAAACACTGGCCCTGTGAGTGTTCCTTTCAAGGACATGGAAGTGGATTATAACAATGATTTAATTTTAAAATATAATAGAAACACTTAGGAAATCCAGAATATTATATGCAGGTATTGGGAAATCTTTTCCAAGATGCCCAGTCACCTGGAAGTGTTTCTGAAACCCCTTTATTTAGTTATAAAAGGGGACAAAACATAAATGGGATATTTGAAAATAATCCAGTGGGGAAAACAAGTGGTACAACTAACACAAAGAAAATGGGCACTTTTAAATATGGGACGTGTAGTCAATGCAAGTACATGGCACACTGTGAAGAATTAAAATTGCCCACCACTGAGACCCCATTTATAGGTAAAAGTATTTTTACTATCTATCCAAACGTGTTGTTTATCTTGCTTCTTCTCAGAAGTGTTCAAATTATTATATAGGAAAAACTGAGAGATATTTAAGGACAAGAGTATATGAACACTACTACAACATCGCAAGACAGGATGAAACTAATGCTTTATACAAACACCTAAAGGAATGTAAGATGGGAAGTTTTTGTTCTGGGATATCGAACAGGTAGAAAAAAAAACCCAGAGGTGGTCAATGGGAGACTTGGTTAGAATACCGAGAATTAATTTGGCTGCTATGGTTGAATGCTGGGTCCTTGCCCTGTTTGAATGGACAATAGTTTGGCCCCAGTATTAAAAATGAGGGCAGCAAAGTTATAATAATAAAAAGTTGGAAATGTATTTGTATAAAAGCCAGATAAATATGGACATACAAATAAATTTTATTTTTATATGTTAAGGTATATACATATGTATAAATATATTACAATTTTATGTCACGTTCTTTTAAAAAGTATTTATTATTTAATACATATAAATTCTATGCACTGGAGTTATGAATTATTCACAGCTTGTGTATGGGAAAGGAAATGATGTGATAACATGGATGAACTGTTATAACAGGTTCATTTTAAAAGTGAAAGTAAAAATTGATTGATTTATGTTGATGTGGTATTCTGATGAAGTCTCTTTAGACAAAAGTGCTCAACAATAATATATTTTTCTTTATTTTGGTACTTGGAGTATTCTTACTGCCTTATATCAAGGTTTCATTTGGTTTTACAAATAGTCTCCATCCCAATATGAATGAAAGACTGAATTTCTTGAACTTTAAGGCTCAGAACACTTACCAAAGTGACCCGTGCATAATATGTCTATTACAGTGTCATTTTTTTGTTCTTATTCTCATAGTTGGTCTTCTTTTTAAAAAGGTTGCAGCTGTTCTGCTTCTTCTTCTTTTTTTTTTTACATTTTATTAAGCAAGAAATATCTTTTTAAATTATCACTTATGACATAGGCGATCATACTTTTATATAACTGAAAACAAACCATATTGACACAATTTTAGTTGCAAACATTATTCATCACTTATAATCTATCCAGTCACTGTCAGTCAAACATTACATAGCTTATTTAAGTCCTGCCTTCTTTTAAACCTCATTCCTTATCTGCATGTATTGTTCCCATAATTTCCATTTTTTTCTATGTAATTTGCTCCTACCCATTTCAAATGATCCCATTTCCAGTTGCTTTATCTCTGTTACTATATTCACTACATCTAGTACAGTTGGTTTACACTTTGGTTTCAGTTTCATAGTAATTGCTTTTTTGGCAGCCACCATAATTAGATTCACCTAGGCCTTATTATGTCTAGGCAATTCTGATTCTGTATCATAGCTCAAAAAATAAATAAATAAATAACTTCCTTAGTCATACCAATTTGCTTACCTAGTTTTTCTCATAGAGTTGTCTGCAGGGAATTTTTAAAGTCTACCAGCTCATTACATTCCCAGAAAATATGTTCCCAATTACCTCTTTCTTCTCCATCACACCTCCAACATTTGCTATCTACCTGAGGAAAAATTCTTTGGAGTTTGCTTGGGGTATAAAAATACCTATGTAAATGCTTCCAAGCAAAGAATCTAAATCTTCTAGACTTTGTTACATATTTGGGAGACATCCATATATCCCCCTATTGTTTCAAAGACATACATATATCCCCCATTGTTTCTTTGTGAATTGCTTATCCAATCTCTCTTCCCAATCTTTTATAACCTCCTCTGATTAATTCTTATAGTTATCATGCAATATTTTATATGCTCTACTAATTATTCATTTTAAAAGCAGCTTCTGTTCTAGATTCTACTAAAAACTCTATCAGTACTAGTGTTTTGTTTAGAGCCCCCTATTTCTTCCTCTTTGCCTATACTGTTATATCAATCCTTGATAGGGAAAGCAATCTCTAGCCTGCAGTCCAAATAAATTATTGGCCTCTTCCCATTCTATTACCTTTCCCTCTCTGTTTGCTCCCAATACCTTGGTTCTTTTGACAGTTTTCTCCAATACATTCCAGCCCCTTCTTGCCTATTGTATTGTATGTATCCCTAATTGCAGTCATCCCTATCTGCAGAGTCTTCTTTCTCTATTCCTGTGTTGGTTTAGTTCTTAGAATACTTTCTGCTACCTTATAAATATAATATTCTGTATGGGCATTGTTATTCTCCTTACGGATTTGCATAAAAAAATCACAGTCTCTCCTTGTTTCTTGAGCTTTGTCCCTGTTTTGTCATCATCCCTTTCCACCTTGAATTATATGTTTCTGCTTGTGCTATGTACAGGAGCCTGTGTAGCTTTGAAATACCCCTACAAATTGGGTAATCCCAATCTGCCCTGTTCTACTGGAAGAATCAGCTTATCCCACTTGATTCTTTCCATCTTCTCCTCTCAGATAAAATCCTTCATCTCTTTATTAATTGATACCCACAACTTCTCCTCTGGTTGATAAAAATATGCCTGACCTGTGTATAAAGCTAAAGGAATTAAAAACATTTAACTGCTTCTATCTTGCTGTCCATATCCATAAAGCAGAGCTTCCAATTTTTCAGTTTTGTATTATCTTTTTAGTCTTTTTCCACATATCCTTAGCTGCCACACGAGAATCCTTTTTAACCCATACTACTAAGTACTTTATTTGATCATGTCCCCATAAATATGGATATTGCTGAACCAATTTGTGTGTGGTTACATAGTTTACAGTTATTACCTTTTAGCTTCATTCATTTTGTATCCTGAAAAGATTTGAAACTGTCTCAAAATGTTCCACAGCACTGAAATGTCCTTTTCTGGTTCTATCAGGTATAAAATAATATCATCTGCAAATACAGCCAGCCTTTCTTGACTACTATACCAATTATATCCTTGAATTTCTGAGTCCCTTATTTTCTTTGCCAATGGTTCTAAATGTAATACCAATAACAAATGGGAAAGTGGACACCCCTGCCTGCTTCCTCTGCTCAAACAGAAATTATTAGAAAGGAACCCACCCACTTTAATTTTCACCACCGATACCTCATGTATCCTCCTGAACAACCATATACTTTTATCAGGGAATGTAAGTGCTTCCATTTCCCTGCTCATAAACTCCAAGCTTGCTCTGTCAAATGCTTTCTCTGCATCAAGACCTACCAACAACAGTGGTGTTTTCTTACATTTTAATTCCCTCTGGATCATCAATGTTCTGTTAATGTTGTCAGATGTTTGTCTCCCCACCACAAAACCACATTAATCCATATCCATCAATGTTGGCATCATATTTGTCATTCTTTTAGACATTATAGACAAAACATTTTAAAATAATAGTTAAGGACTGAACTGGGCTTGTATAAAGCTGAATCTGTTGGCCAGCTCTTCTTTTTTGTCTGATGTCACTGCTGCATATGTTTTAGTTATTGCATTACCTGCTGCCACAAAACTAGATACTTTCTTAATTTGATGCTACTTTCCTCTTTTACTTTCTTTCAATTCTGCATACATTTTAACTGCTGTCTTCCTATGCTGCCACATCTCCTGGTTCATTTTCCACATTACTATTCCAAGCACTTTCAAAAAAGTTATCTACCATCTCACCCTATGAAATAGCAGAACTGTCACCTTGAGCATCCTGCTCAATTATTTTTTAACATCACATCATCTGCAAACCTGCCTGATGCCAGTTATGTTATGTGCACCACTTCAACAGACTCACTTACTTCCTTCTCCATGGAGACAGGTAATCTCTGCCATTTGTGATATACACCAGACATGAATCTTTGTTTACTTCCTGAAGCTCCATATCAGTGACATTTTTCTCCAAATTCTCACTTCCTATCTCCAAACTTTCCATAGCTTTTCTCGCCTCCTCCATGTTGCTGCTTCCCCTAGGCTTCTTCTTTGCTGGTGTAGCAGCCCTCCAGTGCTATCCAGCAGCTCCAAAGAGTACATGTCCTTTATTTATATATACAAAGGAACTCTTATTTACAAAATATTTACACATTTAGAAATATACAAATCTGTTTAAACGTATTCATAATTTCTTATACAATCATACTAAATTTTCATCCCTATTAGACCCCCACTCCTTTTTCAATAACCACTGTCTCATTTTACTTAATTTTGTTGCTAAAATCCATTTACTGGTCTATATTACGATGGTGAAAGACGAGTTCACCGAACACGTCTTATTCGACATGTAAGTATCAACCTTTTCAAATGTCGAATGGCCACTTCAGCGAACTTTTTCCCAGGGGAAAAAATTGCTCTGCTGTACACAAACAAATCAAACTTTCAAACTCTACATAGTGGGGGCTTTGCCCACCACCCTCATAACTAAATATACCAACTCCAAGATTGCACTACAGTGGGGGAAAAGGGCAAATCCCTGATGATGACAGAGTGATTTTTTTTTCCCCTGGGAAAAAATTTGCTTAAGCTGCCATTCAGCATTTCAAAAGGTCAATATTTACATGTTGATTAAGACGTGTTCAGTGAACTCGTCTTTTGACGTCATAATATAGACCTTCCATTTACCATTCAACATAATTTAATTTATTGTTTCATTCAACACAACTCATATAACATAAAATAACTTTTAACATATCCTTTACTTTTATTGTTGTAATATCCATATTTAATCATGAACTTCTTTATTTGATCCACTTTTTATATCTTCAAAAAAATCTTCTTTACATAGTTTTCCCAATAACTTTTATCACTCTTTTTTATTTCAAAAACACATGTTATGTACTGTCTTCCTCTTGACAATGTAAACATATAGGGCCAGATTCAGGAAGGCTTACACGGAGTTCAAGAGTAGTGTAAGCCTCCGTGTAAGCCTCCTGATTCAGGAACAGCCCAAATCTCCGTGTAAGAGACAGCTAACACGTCTCTTACACGGCGTGGAAATGCTCAATACCTCATTTGCAGCTCAAAGATATGCAAATGAGGTATCTGAGCGATCCACGAAGCAGAAACCAGTCCGTGTAACGGACGTGTTAGCTGCAGAAATGTACTCAGCTGACAACTGAGTACATTTCTGCAAAATTAAAACGGAGCTATGTCAGCTCCAAATAAAGGGTGCATATGTTTCATTAGCATGCCAATGGCCAAATATGTGGCCATTGGCATGAAAAAGTGTTGCAAAAATAAGTTATATAACTTTTTTTTCCACGGGATTTTGTGTTTAACTGTAGCGCACACCGCAAACGGGTGCGCTACCTAAAACTGAAAACCGAAGCTTATAAGCCCACAATTGTGGGATTTATGTATTACATGTAATGTCAATGGAGGGACTTGCAGACCAAAAACAATATGGCCTCCGTTTAGTGGTTGTCAAGGGGGGGAAGCTCCGTGTAAGACATGTAACTAGTCATTACTAGGCAATCCTATGTAAATGAGGGTTACAATACTGAATAACACTGTCACATAGGTAATGAGCACTGTCTGAGTAGTGTAAGAGTTAGAGACGGGGAGGAACAGAGTAAGAGGTAGGTGACATCATGGGGGGAATGATAGCAATAAATGTACCAGATTGGAGGGCAATGTAAGGTAACAGATGACAGACAGACATCAGGGAGGGAGGTGTGTCCCAACAGAACACTAGGAAAGTCAAGAAACTGAGGGTATACGCTATCCCTACACTCAAAGTTTCTTGAAATACGTGCATGCGCACGCAGCGCACGTAAGGCAGGTTCAACATGTGGAGCATGTTGCAAACCGCTTACAATGGTTTGCGCTGGCGCACGTGTAAGGGAGTGTGTGCGCGTTTTAGCATGAATCAGCCTAGTTCACACCGTGTAAGGATGTGTGCGCGCGTGTAACACCATGTAAGGATGTGTGCGCGTGTTTAAGTGACTGTGAGTGTGTTTAAGCTGGTGTGCACATTGCTCCCCCTCAGGAAACAGAAAGGAAACAGGAAACAACTAAAATCCAGGAAACTGCCAGAAGATACTACTGGAGTTAATTGGTGGAAACAATTAGAAGCAGGCAATTACACAGGCAGACTAGAAGCCCAACCCAGCACTTAAAACACTGCAAAGAGCAGTGCAGGCTGTTTCTCACAACAGATACTGCCAGAAACTAAGCTATCAGAATTGAAAACTGAAAAAAGCTGAACTCAGAGCAGAAATGCTAGGGGCTGCCATAGCTATTATAATCAGGCATAGGCGAATTGCTGAGGGTGGTGACAATGCAGATGCTGACAGACAACCCAGAGTGAGGAGAAGGAGAAGAGTATACAGGCCCAGGGTCACCTACCATGGGTTACATGAGCTGGAGATAGTAGAGCGCTATAGAGTGGACAGAGAGCTCCTGCAGCAGATTGTTGAGCTGTGCAGGCCATGCCTCACACACAGAACCAACAGAGGGGAACCCATCCCAGTGGAAACCAAGGTATGTGTTGGCCTAAGAATACTAGCAACAGGTACCTTCCAGAGACCAACTGGCGATATGATGGGGATATCACAGGCATCAACCTCCAGGGTACTACACCAGTTCCTGGATGCCATGTCAGCACATGTCGGTGATCATGTATATTTCCCCAATGCCCGTGAGGTATTGGCCAGCAATATGCGTCTCTTCCAGCAAATAGCAGAATACCCTGAGGTACTGGGTGCTATAGACTGCACGCATACGCATCAAAGCACCAGCAGGAGAGCGGGTAGAGCCTACATTAACCGCAAGGGATACCCCTCCATCAACTGCCAGGTCGTGTGTGATGCCCAGGGCATAATAATGAATGTGTGTGCTGGCTGCCCTGAGAGCTACCACGATTCCCATATCTGGTATCTGACGCAGCTGTACCAATCATTTGCCAATGGGGACTTCCCACACGGACACCTAGTGGGGGATGCAGGTTATGCACTTGAGCCGTGGCTGATGACACCCATCAGAAATGCACACACACCTGAACAGGAACGCCATAATGAGGCTCACGCACAAACACGTAATATCATAGAGCGTGTGTTTGGGTTGCTCAAGTCACGGTTCCGGTGTCTGGACACATCTGGTGGAGCCTTGCAGTACACACCAACTACATGTACCCAAATGATCATGATATGTGCTATGCTACATAATATGATCCCATGGAAACAGCTGCAGCAGGACCAGCACAGGGCTGGGCCAAACATCCCCCACCATTGCCAAGGCCACCACAGGCAGGGGGTGACTCGGAGGAGGAACAACCTGACCTTGTCCCAGTAGGCAAAAGGAGGCGTGCCCAGTATGCCCTGGCCTTGGCAAAGAGGCAACGCATAGCACATACGCTTGGTCAGTAGGAACACTGGGACTGACACCGCCTGACTCACTCATACAGTAACAGGGATGCCTAACATGACACAACCTGCTGCCAAACATGTACAGGGAGTGTAGTATGTGTATCCGACAGAGGTGGCCCTGCAGCACCACCTGAGGCATGAATGCCATGTGTTAAGTAATGTAATATCATGTACCACATGCACACCTGAGGACCCCAACTAACATCCACCCTCAAGAATCATAAACCACAAAACACAAACACACCTCATGGGTACCACAAGGGATAGGAACCTAGATGTAATGCTACCCAATGCCAGAAGTATAAACATCAAGATGTGTGCAGTGTAAACACACACAGTATAGAGAATGTAGATATCAGTGCTGTAATAGAAAACAGGGTCAAAGCCCACATCAGCACCCTGACACTACCAGGTCACACGTCATACAGTGATGTACATGTGCAAAAACATGGAACAAGATACAAAATGAGGGTGACTAGCAATAAATAGCATGGATAACCACACACCCATGTATGTACCACAACAAGAAGCAACATGGAATAGCCATGGTCAAAAACCAATGGCTAAAACCCACTACTACTATATAGCTTGCTGCAGACCACTGTCCTAATAGCAGGAACTGCCCCAGGCCTATGTGCATAGGTTCATAGGTTCATACTAGGCTATCTGCGCTAGGGCATTAATAAGCCTAGCCCAGAGTTTTGTGGCTTCTGCCACCCCTTCAAGTTGATGGATAATATGCCCATTATTTTGCTGTGCCTCTGTCAAGCAGTGATACTGAGGTTATCCCTGGGGTATACCTGCAATCTCCCATCCATTGGTCAAGATCTCACTTGAACGAAGCCAGTGAGGTGGTCAGCCTCACATGTACCAGGATGTTGTTCCACAGCATAGGGACTCTCTGGGTGATGAATCTGTCCCTCCAGCACATCCTATTAATATCTGTGTTGAGGTTTAGGTCTCCTGCCCTTGTAGTTCTGATGGATGTAGAGGTCTTGAGGTGAAGCATGTTCAATAATTCTGGGTTGGACATAGCCTTGTATGTCAGGCACAGGTCACCTCTGAGCAGACGGTAAGTGACTGAATACAGATGGAATCCCTTCAGACGGGCAGCATAAGAAATATGTTTGAGACCCTTTCACCTCCTGTTGAGGAATTTGTGGGCCCATCCAATTGCCGCAGGTGTTGGGTCAGATACATTCTGAATGGGGCATTGTATGCAATCATTGGTCTGATGAGTGATGAGTACAGGGGAACAATGACCTCCCTTGATCTAGATGTGAATCCCTGCATGATGAGGTGGCCAATGTAGAAGGCCTTCCAAACTACCCTGGCAATGTGAGTGTCAAACAAAAGGTTACTGTCAACCTGGGTGCCCAGGTCCCTGATAACCTCCTCTGTGCTTAGAGGATTGCCACCTAGATGGGAAGTAGTGGTAACCTTGTTCTTCCTGAAGGGTATGGCTATGCATTGTTTAGTGTTTAATGTACGGTCATGGCTGTGGCACCAGTTATCCGTGTCTATGAGACCCTTCTGAAGGATGTCTGTGTCAGATGGGTTTCCAACTATGCTTCCCAGTTTGCAGTCATCGCCAAACTTTGTCAGCCATAATCCTCCTGGGTTTGTTCGCACTTCTGAAAAGTAGATGCTGAACAAATGTGGGCCCAGGACTGAGCCCTGTGGGACACCACCTGTGACAGCTCTGGAGTGTGACATGGCACCAGCAACTTCGACCCTGTGTGTTCCGTCACTTAGCTAGTTTGCAACCCATGCTGTGATGTATGGGTTCACAATTAAGCTGGTGATGTTTTCAATGATACCTGAGTGGGGTATTGTGTCGAAAGCCTTTGCCAGGTCAAGGTAGGCTGTGTGGACTGCCCTGCCCACGTCAATGGCCTGGGTGACTGTTTTGAAAAAGTCAACCAAGTTTAAAAGGCATGATCTGCCCTTGACAAAGCCAAACTGGATTGTATCCAATGTCTGCAAGTCCCCTATGTCTTCATTTATAATTCCCATTATGATCCTCTCCATAGCTTAGCAGAACAGGCTTGTCAAGCTGATGGGATGGTAGTTTCGGGTTGGTGGAGGCACCTCCTTTGTGAAGTGGGTCCACCATTGCCATATGCCACTCCTTGGGCACATATCCTGAGGTGAGGCTAAGATTAAACAGCTGCCCTAACTGCGGGTGTAATTACTCATTGACTTCATGGAGCACACAACTGGGGACACCATCTGGTCCCATGGATAAAGTGTTTTCTGCCTTGGATAGAGCAGTTCCCACCCCAGCATTGGAGATGTTTGGGGCTACAATCCTCTGGTGTAGATACCCTCCAGTTGGGGGGATGGGGGAGGAATCTGCAATGAACCTGTCAGCCAGTATGTTGGCAATGTCTGTAGGTGCAGTGATATCTACATCATTCCGAACTAATTCTGAGCATATCTGGGAGTTCCCTCCCAGGTTTCAAACATAGGCAAAAAAGGCCTCATGATTGTCCCTTGAGTCCTGAGTAGTTTACTCTCAAAACTTGCCTCGGATGATTGTATGGGGGAACCCAGTGTTTTACTCACAATGATCAGGGGTGTCTTCCCTCCTACGGATTATGCTCTATCTTGTAGTAGCTCCTTCCTTGTGTTGTAGAGCTTGTTTATGGCTAGGGTCCACCAGACTGGATGCTTGCCTGTGGTACAAAGAGTCTTTGTTTTGTTTGGGATTGCCTGATCCATGCAGTCCTGGAGGTGCTGGTAGAAGGCATTTGTAAGTGATACAGTGGCTTGGGTAATGGTGTCCGCTGGCTTGGGGGCCTTGAAAGAGACCACACCAGTCCTTAGAAATGTGAAGTCGGCATTTGAGAAGGTCTTCACTGTTTGTTTTTCCATCTGGGGTGTGGGTGGGATGTGGACTCCCACTGAGAGTAGTCCATGATCTGATCTCACCAATGATGGGTATACTGCTGGTGTTGAACAGTGTGACCCCATGTTCGTGATGATGAGTTCTAGTATGTTGCCTCCACTTGAGGGATTAGACCAGTTGTTCCATGGCATTTCAGTGTATGAACTCATGGAACCTTTGTGTTAGAGTGTTGTGGCATGATTAGTGATCCCAGTCTATATGTGGATAGTTGGAATCACCCAGTAGGATGGTGTTTGGAGATACATTTATCCCCTTCAGTGTTTGCAGGATAGCTGTGTGAGGTACCTGAGTTTGAGAGGGTGGCATGTAACATGCTACAAACTGCAGAGCAGTCTTGCCTACGGTCACTGGCACCTGGATGGTCTCCGATGCATCATGTGTTGCCACCAACAATGAGGTGAGGGTGTCCTTGATGAATATGGACACCCACCATCCTTCTTGGTGTTGTCCGGATGCTGGTGCCGGAATGCATGATATGAGGTAACACCCGATAGTGCCAGGGTGCTGTCAGAAGCTGTGAACCAGGTTTCAGGCACAGCACAGACATCAATGTGCTACATACTGAGAAGGGCATAGAGTGTGTGCAGCTTGAGGTTGAGACCTCTGGCATTGAGCAGCAGTACCCTTAGTGTCCTTCCTTTACTGTGTTCTAGGGTGGTAGGTGTAGTATCTGAATCTTGCATAAAAAAGGCACAATGGGGGTGGCAAGAGCATCATCCGAAATCCAGAAGCCCAGGGGTGACAGGTGCAAGCCGCCCGTTGCAAATCACCGTGGCCTGTCCAGCATGTCGTCCCAGGCAGACAGACATTGGACCCCCTTTGAATGACACCATAGTCTAAGCAAAATAATACAGCTGATCATCTTGTCTCTGTTTATGTGGCATCATACTTGGTGAAGGTAGGATACTGCTGAAGGTCAGGGTCATACCTGCCTGGCCTACATAATCAGAGGGATCCTCTATGTCTCTTTCCATGTAGTCCAGGGAGGTACATCTCATGTCGCTCACACCAGCATGGATAATGACTGGGTCAGACCTGTACTTGCAGTTGAGTGACCTGAGTGCTTGCATTATGTGGTGGATTCCAGTGCCCGATAGGCAGCTTACTGTGACCTCCTCCATACCCGATCTGGTGAGTGGGACGCCAGTGTGTCTGACTATGGAGTAACCATAGACAAGTGTGTCTGGCATTGTTTTTGGCCTTAAGGGCTGTGACTGTTTGGCACACCGACTCTGTGGTCAATGTGTTGCATGTGCTGTGCCCTGTGGAGGCAGTTGTGTGAGTGTCTGCTGTGGTGGCCACTGCCATTCCGTAGAATCCTGATCAGAGCCTCCGAGTGTCTCTGTGTGTCTATGTGTATGATCTTAAGTTGTGATAGTGCCATGTGAGACTGGATTTGTGATGTGTGTGTGTGGTTACCTTCACCTTCTCTGGTCTTGCTAGTCCTATGTTGAGAGAGCTCAGCCTCCACTTTGGCTATATAGTTGCATCTCTCACATGTATGTGTGTTTTATGGCAGAAGGAGAGGGTTGTCAGTGTACATGAGGCAAGTGTAACATTGCCTCAATATTCCCAGGTTCACCAGCTGAGCAGGAGAGGACACTAGCAACTGATCTCTAGACATGCTAGAAGGAATAGACAAAACAATGTTGGAATACAGGGAGATATCAAGCCCCCCAAACCACAATAGCTACACATACACCGGTATTTCATAGTGTCATAGTCTACTACTAGCCTATCTGCCCTAGTGCATGTATAAGCCTAGCCATAGTGATGTGGCTATTGCCACCCCTTATACTGGTAATAAGTGTACAGAATAGATTCTGATGATTGTGCCTCTGACTTAGTAGTGACACAGTATGACCCCCTTACGTAATTGAATAACATGACTGTGCCTCTGTCTAGTCTGTGCCTCCGTCTCAAATGCAGTTGTCCAGATGTCTCCTGAAGAGAGTCAGTGAGGGACTCTGTCAAACATGGACTGGGATACTCTGCTAGAGTGTGAGATGCCTCTGGGTTATGACTCTGTCCCTCCAGCATGTCCTATACATGTATGCGCTGAGGTTCAAATCCTCAGCTCTCATGGCTCTGGTGGATTTGGATTGCTTGCAGTGGAGCATGTCCACCAAATCCTGATTGGACATGATCTTGTATGTCAGGCATAGGACACCTGTACGTATGCGGTATGACACTGAACAAAGCTGGATTTCCTCTATTCTGGAAGCATCTGACATGTGTTGAAGAACCCTGATCTTCATGGTAGGTACCTTTGGGGTGTCTCCAGCTGTTGCAATTGCTGGGTGAGGTACATACCATATGGGGCTTGGTATTCAATCATGGACCTGATAAGGGAGAAGGATAGTGGAACAATGACCTCCTATGATCTTGATGGAAAACCCTCCATGATAAGGTGGGCAAGATAGAAAGTCTTCCTAACCACTTTGGCAACAGGGGTGTCAAAAGAGATGTCACTATCTACATGTGTCCCCAGGTGTCTGATTTGTTGTCTGTGCTCAGTGGGTTGCTGTCTATGTATTGATCTGTGGGTACTTTGTTCCTCCCAAAGGGGATGAATACACATCAGTTGCATTCAGTTTCAGGCCATGTGTCTGGCACCAGCTATCCGCCTTTGTGACGGCATTCTGTAGTATTTGTGTGCCGGCTGATGTATTCACTATGGTGCCTAGGTTGCAGTCATCTGCAAACTTTGTCAGCCACAACCCCTATGTTTGCTTTCACATCTGAAAAGTAAATACCAATTAAGAGGGGTCCCAGGACACATCCTTGTGGGACACCACCTGTGACTGGCTTTGAATCTGACAAGGCACCTGCAATGTTGACTTTATGGGTTCTATTTCTTAGCCATTTTGCAACCTATCCTGACATATGCCGTTATATGTCAGCTGTTGAGCTTGGCTATGATGCCTGAGTGGGGTATTGTGTCACAGGCCTTAGCCAAGTGCAGGTAGGCTGTGTGGACCTTGTAGCCCTCATCAATGGCCCTACTGACAGTTTCATAGTAGTCAACTAGGTGCAAAAGGCAGGATCTGCCCTGTACAAAGCTGAACTAGGTGGGAACAAGGGTCCGTAGGTCAGTAATGTGTCTGTGTAAGAGCTCCATAATGACTCTCCCCATATCTTTGCAGACAAGGCTGGTTAAGCTTGTGTGGTGGTAGTTGCCATGGTCTGTGGAGGCATCTCCTCTGTGGAGTGGGACCACTGTTGCCGTACGCCACTGTTCAGGTACATATCCTGTAGCAAGACTAAGGTTAAATAGCAGTTGTATCAACGGGTCCAGCCCCTTCTGGAGTTCACATAGCATGCAACTGGAGATACCAGCAGGTCCCATGGATGCTGTGTACTTGTCTTTGCTGAGTGTGGCTCTCACGTGGACATCCAAGATGACACTGAGGTTACATACAGCAGTGATAACTATCTTCTTTTGGGGGTGAGGGAGGGGGTAAATCTCACTGAAGCTGTCCGCCGGAATGTTGCCAATATCTGTCAGGTCACTGGAATATATGTTGTTGTGTACCAACTCTGAGCATATCCGAGGGTTCACAACCAGGTGTCTGACATAACTGAAGAAATCAGTGTGGTTACCTTCATTGTCTTTGGTGATTTATGTCCCCAAGTTGACCTTGCATGTCTTTATGAGATAATGTAGCTTTCTACTAGTGCTGATCACAGCTGTCTTCCCTTTTGGAGATGTAGCTCTGTCTTGCATTAGTAACCGTCATCTGTCATACAGTCTGTTTATGGCTGGGGTCCAACAGACAGGACACTTTCCCTTTGCGGAGACGGTCTTGTTTTTATTTGTGATTGCATGGTCCATGCTGTCTGACATCTAGCTAAGGGGAGGTCATTGTGGTTCTGCAGTTATCTTTCATCAGCATTAGAAATGACCACAACAACCCCTGTGGGGTGTACCTCATGCAGACACATCCAGCACCTGTAAAGTCCACAACAGTACCTCACCAGGAGTATGACAGAGCTGGAACACATGTAATGTGTAGTCTGATTACACAGAGTGCACCTCCACACACTGCCATGCTGTCCACCCAGATGCAAGCTGTGCCTGATGTAGAAAGCCATGTCCAAGCTGGAATCAATGCACATGCTGCACCTTCTACAATCTGAATGGCAGGGAGCTATGCACATGAGGGACCTGAACCCCAGCACTGACATATATAGGACAGGCTGTACTGCATTATCCAAAACACAGAAGCCACCCCCACACATGAGTAAACTACCAGTACAGGTTGTCCGTAGAGTCACTCGTTGAGTCCCCTCAACAGGAATCCTAATGAGTGCATGGGAGATTGGAGTTTTACCCTGGGTATCAATGTTATGTCACAGGTAGACAGAGGCACAGTATACTAAACAAGACATATGTCATGGCAAACATCACTTACAATGTGTTGATGGACAAACACACTCTCCGACTAGCATTAGAAATGGCCTAGGGCACATCGGTAGTGTTCGCCAATGTACACCCATGTTGTGGAATACACTACCGATGTTGGATGAGGCTGTTGTAAGTAGTTCACATCTGAACATAATGCAACATGGTCAGATAGGTTCATAGGTACATAGGTTTATACTAGGCTTAAGCCTAGCACAGAGTTCATTGGCATACACCACCCCTTATATGGAAACAGTACTGTGCCCATTAGTGTGTCATGCCTCTCAGCAGTGACACCATGACGATCCCGGGTTAAACGTATGACCTTCCATCCACAGGTCAAGATACCTCTTGAACACAGCCAGCAAGGTGCTCTGCCTCACATGGACCGGGATTGTATTACACAGCATAGGGAGTCTCTGGGTGATAACTTCATCCCTCCAACATGTCCAACATACAACCCTGCTAAGGTGTAAGTCACCTACACTAGTGGTTCAGGTGGATCTGCCGATTCTGAGGTGGAGTATGTCCATTAATCCCTGTTTGGACATGGCCTCGCATGTCAGGCACATGTCACCTCTAAGCAGACAGTATGTGAGTGAATAGAGTGGGAGTGTCTTCAATCTGGCAGCATATGACAGCTGTTGGGGTTCCTTGATCCTTTAGGTGGGGGACATTCAGGGTGTCTGCAATTGCTGCAGATGTTGGGTGACATACAGCCAGAATAGGGCATTTGACTCTATCACCGGTCTGATAAGTGAAGAGTACAGGGGAACAATGACCCACTAGATCTGGATGTGAATCCCATCCTGAGCAGGTGGGCAATGTAGAAGGTCTTTCTAGCCACTTTAGCAATGTGAGTCTCAGAAGAATGGCGACTGTCAACCTGGGTCCCCAGGTCCATGATAACCTCCTCTGTGCTTAGAGGATTGCCACCTATATGGTAGCTTGGGGTCACCTTGCTTTTCCTGAAGGGTATGTCTACACATGTTGTGCACTTTGACTTCAGGCCATGGCCCTGGCACCAGCTATCAGTTACTGTGAGTCCCTTCTGAAGGATATCCGTGTGTGATGCACTGTCCACCATGGTGCCCAGTGTGCAGTCATCTGCAAACATTGTCAGCCAAAGTCCTCCCATGTTGGCCTGTACTTCTGGGAAGTACATGACAAACAATGGGGGCCAAGGACTGAGCCCTGTGTGACACCACCTGTGACCAGCCTGGAGTAACATAGTGCCAGCAACTCTAACCCTGTGGGTCCTGTCCCTAAGCCAGTTTGCAACCCATCTTGTGACATATGGGTTTACATTTCAGTTGTTAGGGTTTTCCACAATACCTGAGTGGGGTATTGTGCTGAAAGTGTTTGCAAGGCCAAGGTAGGCTGTATGGACTGCCTTTCCCCAACAATGGCCTAAGTGACCAATTTGAAGATGTCAACCCAGTACAAAAGGCATGATCTGCCCCTGACCAAGCCAAAATGGGATGGGTACAATGTCTGCATGTCCCCTATATCTTTGTTTATGAACTCAATTATGATCCTCTCCATAGATTTGCAGACTACACTTGTTAAGCTTATGGGGCAGTAATTACCAGGGTCTGTAGAGGCACTGCCTTTGTGCAGATGTGCACAACTGGACCCTAACCAGGCTGTTGTGCACACTATGGAAATGTAAAGGCGTGATAGGACTAAAGCCCAGGATACTGACCACCACAGTGAAAGTACTGAAACACTACACTATACAGTGCTACAGTGTTAGGTCAGTATGAACGGATGTTGACAATTGTGTGCAAAGTATCCCATGCAAAACCTGCAGGCACAGTATACTCCCTGTTTTGTTCACACAAAAAGCATTCGGACAGTAACTACACAACATGGCACAGAACACACAACCATAAACTGGAGGTATTTGTTGAAGGTCACACTCATCCACAAATGTGATGGGCTGCAGAGTTCAACATATGTAAAGCCCACACTGGGCATGCTCACACACTTAGATAAATGAGATATCTTTCACACAACATGCCATGGGAAGGCTGAACTGGGCATGCTCACACACTTGGTCCAAATGTTACTCCTAGCAACTGTGAAAACACACCAGAGGATGCTCATTCCCCTTTCTATACACTGATCATGTAAGCACCCTATAAGTATATCGGAGAAAAGGAATCTCTCAGTAATCCAAATAGCGTGCTCTGCTAATGTGTCCATCTGTAGTGTCATAACATAGTTAGGTAGGGGTTTGAATCCAGCAGGTGGCAAGTGTGTGTGAAGGGGGGTAAGTGTGTATGAAAGAAACATCCCTTTTGGCAACTGGGAAAATACACCACAGGATGATCATTCCACTTTCTAAACTCTGATGATGTCAGCACCCTATAAGTATATCAGGGGAAAGGAAACCTCCCAGTAATCCGAATAGTGCGCTCTGCTAATGTGTCCGTCTCTAGTGTCGTAACATAGTTAGGTAGGGGTTTGAATCCAGCAGGTGGCAAGTGTGTGTGAAGGGGGGTAAGTGTGTGTGTGTGTATGAAAGAAACATCCCTTTTGGCAACTGGGAAAATACACCACAGGATGATCATTCCACTTTCTAAACTCTGATGATGTCAGCACCTCATAAGTATATCAGGGGAAAGGAAACCTCTCAGTAATCCGAATAGCGCGCTCTGCTAATGCGTCCGTCTCTAGTATCATAACATAGTTAGGTAGGGGTTTGAATCCAGCAGGTGGCAAGTGTGTGTGAAGGGGGGTAAGTGTGTGTGTATGAAAGAAACATCCCTTTTGGCAACTGGGAAAATACACCACAGGATGATCATTCCACTTTCTAAACTCTGATGATGTCAGCACCCTATAAGTATATCAGGGGAAAGGAAACCTCCCAGTAATGCGAATAGCGCGCTGTGCTAATGCGTCAGTCTCTAGTGTCATAATCTAGTTAGGTAGGGGTTTGAATCCAGCAGGTGGCAAGTCTGTGTTAAGGGGGGTAAGTGTGTATGAAAGAAACTTCCCTTTTGGCAACTGGGAAAACACACCACAGGATGATCATTCCACTTTCTAAACTCTGATGATGTCAGCACCCTATAAGTATATCAGTGGAAAGGAAACCTCCCAGTAATGCTAATAGCCCGCTGTGCTAATGCGTCCGTCTCTAGTGTCATAACCTAGTTAGGTAGGGGTTTGAATCCAGCAGGTGGCAAGTGTGTGTGAAGGGGGTAAGTGTGTGTGTATGAAAGAAACATCCCTTTTGGCAACTGGGAAAATACACCACAGGATGATCATTCCACTTTCTAAACTCTGATGATGTCAGCACCCTATAAGTATATCAGGGGAAAGGAAACCTCCCAGTAATGCAAATAGCGTGCTGTGCTAATGCGTCCGTCTCTAGTGTCATAACCTAGTTAGGTAGGGGTTTGAATCCAGCAGGTGGCAAGTGTGTGTGAAGGGGGGTAAGTGTGTATGAAAGAAACATCCCTTTTGGCAACTGGGAAAACACACCACAGGATGATCATTCCACTTTCTAAACTCTAATGATGTCAGCACCCTATAAGTATATCAGGGGAAAGGAAACCTCCCAGTAATGCGAATAGCGCGCTGTGCTAATGCGTCCATCTCTAGTGTCATAACCTAGTTAGGTAGGGGTTTGACTCCAGCAGGTGGCAAGTGTGTGTGAAGGGGGGTAAGTGTGTGTATGAAAGAAACATCCCTTTTGGCAACTGGGAAAATACACCACAGGATGATCATTCCACTTTCTAAACTCTGATGATGTCAGCACCCTATAAGTATATCAGGGGAAAGGAAACCTCCCAGTAATGCGAATAGCGCGCTGCGCTAATGTGTCCGTCTCTAGTGTCATAACCTAATTAGATAGGGGTTTGAATCCAGCAGGTGGCAAGTGTGTGTGAAGGGGGGTAAGTGTGTGTGTGTATGAAAGAAACATCCCTTTTGGCAACTGGGAAAACACACCACAGGATGCACATATCCCTTTCTAAATGATATCACAATTATGTATGGCTTTTGATTACAGACATGCCACGTGTGTTTTGCACACACAGAATGCCCATGTGTGTGGGTTGTCACTCACAATAATGCAAGACATTGATTAAACCAGTTATGGCAATGCACACATGATGTATGTGTGTACCAAATACACATATGTACCTGTGACCTTCAATAGTTACCATGTGTGATGCCTGCCACATGTGAATACATGGTATTTGCACAGAGTAACATTATGACCGTGGTCTTCTGTGCAGGTGCAGCATGTGGGATGTGTACATACAGTGTGAGATGTAGATGCTATCAGCCTAGTAGTGAGGGATGCACACCTGGTCTGGGGCATATAGTCTACATGTTGTTGATGTACAGGAGCTGCATGTTTTCACCTGTTGTGGGAGTGGTAAGACAGTATTCCATAGCAATGCAGTGACTGCATGCTAAGAACCATTCAGCTAGGGTTTTATAGCTACACGAAGTCATTAGCATTCAGTAATTTGTAAGAATCCCTGGTGAGGGTCTGATGCCAACCAAGGTCAGGGGTCTGCCAGCCTGTGTCACTTGCTCAGTGATCCCTTCCATGTTCCCTATCATGTATCCCAGTGAGGGACATCCCACATCAGCTGTGGTGGCATGGACAATGACTGAGTCATATGTGTCCATGCATCTGACTGACTTGTATGTTTGTGTTATGTGGTGAACCATAGTGCCCCATGAGCATATCACTGTGACCTACACCTTTCCCAGCCTGGTGAGCATTGTCTCACTGTACTGGACAATAAAAGTACCTAACACAACTGCCGCAGTAGTGTTGTATAGCTGTACAGACTGTGCTTGTTTGACACACAGGATTTGTGTGCTATGTGTTATGCGTGTGTGCAGGCCTAATGTATGCCTGTGTGCCAGCTGCAGAGATGTCTGCCAGTCATGCAGGATGCTATCCTTAGGTGTCACAACTGACCTGTTGTGTTTCCATGCTTGTATTGCTGTCCGTAGGTCCACATCAGATTGGTATTGCTGTCACTGTAGTATTTCATGCCACCAGACAGGTTATGCCAGTACTGGGTTCAGAGTGCTTAGTCCACAGTTTGGCCATGTGTTTCCATCTCATACATGTGATGTACATCCATGGGTAGGGATAGGGTTGACTGTGTACATGTGGCAGCTGTGACATTACTACATGACACACATATTCCACAACTGTACCATAGAGGTGACTGACAACTGACCTTTGCACATGCTACCATAGTATTGAGATTACATTGGTGATTAACAGCACATAGGGACAATGGTGATAAAGATACATAGGTCCATAGGTTCATAGGGATGTCTGCCCAGGGCATGTATCCACCTAGCCAGAATGTGTGTGCCTTTCAACATGCATTGTGAATCTGTCTTGCTATGCCCTTTTCCAAGGTTAGTATACTGTGCCTCTGTCTCACAGTGACACATAAGTGATACCCAGGGTAACCCTACAATGTCACATCCTGTCATTAATATCACTCTTGAAGATAGTCACTGAGTCAGTCTGCCTAACCTCTATTGGGATAATATTCGAATGAAGGGAGCCTCTGAGTTGTGAATGTGCCCTCCAGCATGTCCTGTGTATATCACTCCTGAGGTTCAAGTATTTCCAGTGTGTATCCTGGTGGGATCTGGATATTCTGAGATGCAGCATGGCCATTAACTGAGGGTATGACCTGGCCTTCTATGTCAGGCACATATTGCCTATGAAGAGGCAGTATGTCACTGAGTAGAGCTGCTGTTACTTTAACCAGTCAGTATGTGGCATCTGTTTGAGCCCTTTGATCCCCTTGTCGAGGTACATATGTGGTATCTCCAGTTGCTGCAGGTGTCTGGTAAGGTGCATGCCGAGAGGTTCATCATAGTCAATTATGGGCATGATGAGGGATGAGTAAAGGCGCAATGTCCACCCTGATCTACATGTGGATCCCATGATGATGTGGCCCATATAACATGCTTACCTAACCACTTTGTCCATGTTGTTGTCAAATGGTAGAATGCTATCAACCTGTGTACCCCAAGGTCCATAATTCCTTCGTCTGCACTTAATGGATTAACACATATGTGGTACGTTGTGGTCACTCTGTGTTTGACAAAGGGGATGACTATATGCTTTCTGTCATTCACGTTGAGGCCATGGCTGTGGCACAAGTCGTGTGTTTCCAAGAGTCCCTTTTGGAGGGTGCGTGTGTTAGCTGGTGAGTTGATTATGGTGTCCTGTTTGCAGTCACCTGCGACTTGCTGTGCCACAGTACTTCCATGTTGGCCTGTACCTATGATAAATATATAATGAAGATGACAGCTCCCAGGGCTGTGCCTTGTGGGACACCACTTGTACCAGGTTGGAGGCTGACATGGCTCCAGCAATTCTACCATGTATGTTCTGCCCTTGAGCCACTGTGCAATACCCATAGTGACATAGGGGTTAATATGTACACTGGTGAGCTTCCCTAGAATGCACAACTGGGTATTGTATCCAAGGCTTATGCAAGGTTCAGGTAGGCTGTGTACACCTCCTTCCCCTTGACAGTGGCCTTGGTGACTGTTTCAAAGAAATCAAACTGGTTGGAGAGGCAGGATTTGCCATTGACAAAGCCAAACTGTGTATGGTGACATGTCTGTAGGTCCACAATATCTAGATATGTGAGGTTCATGATGATCCTTGCCATAGCTTTGCAGACAAAGCTAGTCAGACATATGGGTCAAGTAGTGTCCAGGATCCGTGAAGGCACCACCTGAATGTTGCTATATGCCACTCTCTGGCCACATACCGTGTATTAAGGCTAGGATTGAACAGTGGTGTTATGTCTGGGTGTAACTCTTCTCATGGTTCATGTAGGACACAGCCTGGGACACTGTCTGGTCCCATTGATGCAGTGTTTATTGCTTTGGGAAGGGCATCTCTTACCTGAGCATCTGTGATGTCAGGGGGGGCAGCACTGTGCCACGAGACATATGTGCCCTTTTGGTGTGGTGGGGGGAGAAGGCAGCATTGAACCTGCCCACTAGGATGATGGCAATGTCTGCATGTTTTGTATTTTGTGTGACATCTTGGATTACCTCTGAGCATATCTGGGTAGTACCACCCAGGGTACTAACATAACTGCAGGCAGCCTTGTGATTATCCTCAGTGGCTTGTGGAACCCTCTCTCAAAGATGGCCTTAGACAATCATATGGGTGCCTTTAGTTGTCTTCCAATACTCATCAGTGGTGCCTTCACATTTTGGGAGGTTGTTGTATCATGTAGTGGCGTCATCCTTCTATTGTATAGTGTGTTTATGGCTGGTGTCCAGCACCCAGGACATCTGCCTTTGGAGAATTGGGTCATGCTTTCATATATGGCTTCATGATCCATGCATTCCTGAATGTGTCCATAGAATGCCTTTATAGAGGTATCTGCAGTCTGGTCCATATTGTCAACAGGCCTTGGGCCTTTGAAGGTTTCCACATCATTTATGAGGGGTGTGAACTTGCTTGACATGAGCTGTTGACAGACGTCCAGACAGAGCACGGTGAGGGTCACAGTTAGCTACTTGTCGGTGATAGCATGTGCCACATAACACAGGCACACAGGTCACTCCACAGCAAGTACAGCTATGAGGCAGACATTGTCCATGCTGGTGCAAACAACCTGAGACGTACCTCCCTGGACCACATGGCAAGAGACACAGAGGAGCTCTTACAGCACCCTCTCAAACTCAGGACTCCCACACAGCCTTCATGCTGACACAGGACAGTTTTGATTACTCTGCAAACACCATCATACTGGGTGACGTTAGCTACCCAAACATAGACTGTGAACATTACACAAGCCACAATACCCAAGCTCTAGGGTTCACATAGATCATACATTCTTTGGCTATGGAACAGGTAACCAACCTTCCCACAAGAGGGGAAGATATACTAGACCTGATCATCACAACCATGAGTACAAACAGCTCACCACTGGAGTATATCCCTCATTGTTGCAATCAAACCATATACTCATCACACTGGAGTACTGGATCCCCCACATATGCAAACCTCAAACACATCGATGTGTGTGTTGGAAATGTCCCTATTAGCAAATGTGACAGTACAGTACAGGATGCAGATTCCCCTTTTGAAACACTGATGATGTCAGGACTGTATAACTATATTACCTGTAGTAAAGTCCTCCAGTAATTCGCATAGCGCGCTCTGCTAATGCATCTTTCTCCAGTGTCATAACGTAGTTAGGTAGGGGTTTGAATCCTGCAAAAGGAATATATGTGTGTTAGTATGAGTGGGGTTTATGTGTGTGTACTATGCTGGGTGGGTTAACTGCCTTTTGACAACTGGGAGAACACACTACAGGGTGCACATCCCTCCTCCTACACACAGATGATGTCAGCACCCTCTAAGTACAGCATTAGTAGGGATTTCTTCAACTACTGCAAATAGCACACTCTGCTAATGTGTCTGCTTCTACTGTCATAACACAGTTAGGTATGGGTTTGAATCTTGCAAATGGAAAGTATGTGTTTTACTGTTGGTGGGGTTAGTGTGTGTGCACAATGATGGGGTGGGATGTGGCTTTTGCCACATGGGGCTATGCACTGCAGGGTGGTCATTACCCTTCACAAGCAGTGATGTTGATAGCACCCTATACAAACAAAACTACAAAAGAGAAGGTGGTGGTACCAATAACACATGTAAGGTAACACTTCTTCAAGTAATGTCCACAAAACGGAGTAGGATAATCAAACAATTCTTTTATTCTATACAGACAACATGACAACAGACAACTGCCAGTACTCAGTATAGTGTTACATGCTACTGTACCACATGTACCCAAATATATCTAGATAGTGCTCTGAAGCCTGAATGTGGCAAGTGTGTGGATGTGGGATGTGTCTGTGTGTGCATTTCCATATGAGAAACATGTTTGATGTGGCAATCAGGGTACTACAGTACCTGATGCACATTACATCTTTCAACCGATGAGGTTGCCTGCACCCTGTGAGTACAGGTAGAGAAGGGGACGCCAGTAGTAAACAACATAGTGCACTTCTCAAATGTGTACCTGTCATGTATCAACAGCTACTCATGTAGGGTGATAAATAATGGGAATGGCAGGTGAGCATGTGCATGTGTGTGGGTAGCAGGGTGTGTATAAATGCATGTGTGACAGAACAGTTACATATAGCAGAATCTACGTAACAGCACAAGATGCATTGCCATAGTCAATGTTAGCATGTGATGGTGTGCAGCTGGTACACTTTGGTAAGTAGTATGGGTGCATATAACAATTGAGGACAGTCATACAGTTACTGCAGCAGGACTGCTGGGATATACACACAATTATACTGGAACAGTGAACAGTTACCAACATGTTACTACTTATACACATCTATGTAGTCACCCTGTGCATCAGCAACGTGTTTACCTTTACCTGCACCGATGTTGTAGTATGCAGGAGGTGGCACAGTGTCATCATATGCACAGGGTGTGGGTTAGGTATGCCCAAGCCAGCCACTGGTAACACCAATTGACATGTGTGTGTATGTGTGTTTGTGAGGGCAGCAGTACAGGGTGGACCGTGTTGGTGCAGTGTGTGTGTGTATGTGTTTGCCCTAGGTGTTAGGTTTCTGCATGTGTGTAAGCGCACACACAGTCCCACATAATGGCTGCCATGTACAGGGTTTTGTGGACAGCCACAGACTGCACCTGTCAGGTCATCCAGATCAGTGTCTGTGGGCACGGACACGGTACCTGTGCCTGGCAGGGGTGCTACGGTCAGATCCGTACTAACCCAGACTGGGTACTGTCATCGGAAGCAGGGGTGTGTTGACTGGACACAGTTCCCTGTTGGGACTGTCCAGAGCCACGTGCACGTGGTCTCCTGGGGCGTCTTGATGACAGCACAGACCCAGCATTGCTGGGGCTGGTGCTGAGGTGCGCGAGTGGGCCTGTTGTCGCGGTTGCTCTGGTGAATCACGTCATCCTCTGCAGCAGAATATGATGGGTTCCTTTTGGAGCCATGTCAAGCTGGAAAGGTACACAAACAGGTTATCAGCATAGTATCTCAACAATACATGGTACACATTCTATACAGGGAGTATTAACTTCTACTTATTACTGCTTGGTTAAAACTTGATTACAGTGTAGCTATCATTCTATGTCATATGTACTAAGCACTTGGCCTTCAGACCAGTTGTTTTACATTAGGGAGGTTTGTGGCAAGCACTGTGGTGGCAGGACACATATCTTTCATCCATTGAAGTTGGGAACTGCTGATTGAGGGCCCAGTGTACAAGTGTATTAGTTCTGGTATGGGCAGTTGGCCTTCAGGCCAGTTATTTAACATTAACAAGGTTTGTGGTCTGCACTCGTGTGTGACAATAGGCTGTACTCTGCCATTCATAGCTGGGGACATCTGGTTTCAGGTTTATAGTGCCTGCATATCTGAGCTGTATCTTACTGACATTGCTACACCTTGTTTGCTGTAGCAACCACTACATCCAGGCCTCCTGGATTTACCTTTGTTTATATGCTTGTTATTTGTTAGCTTGTTATTTCACTGGTATGCTACTTCCACATAGTACACAGCTTGTCAACACGTCTGTGACTCACTACTGATATCTGCATTGCTTACTGTACGTATTTCCATGTTACACATGACAGCAAGTGACTGCTTCTCATTGTTGCATTTACTTAATTGTGACACATTGCACTTAGGTTACCTGGCACTTGCTCACTGACGCTATTATATCAGTCAGCAGTTGTAGGTAATGTCAGTACACCCTCACTCCCCACTGGACCTTGTTTTCAATCATTAATTATTACAGAATTCAGAATAGTATTCTAGCATGTCCAGAGGTCAGTTGTCAGTTCCCTCCCCAGTCCAGCTGGTGAGTGTGGTACTCCAGAGACAATGTTGGAACAGATGCATGTACACAGATAACCCCTTCCTCCTAACAACAAATTCAATCTCATGTGAGTGATGCAACCATATACCAAACTGGAGGCTAGGCTCTGTCTACTCAATACCGCCATAACCAGTCAGGTGGCCAAGGAGACCACACACTACACTTCCAGTCTCACATAGACCTACCACAACAGCGGACCTAACACATGATCACACATGAACATACTTGTAGGCTCGGACCACAGCTATGCCTATGCAGCAGAGACCTCCTAAGCAGACATCCATGCAACCACTACCACGGAAACGAACATGTGCAACACATATCACACAAAGCCAATGTGCTGAACACTCACAGCCATTAATAGTAAACAACACACCTCATACACCTGTACTAGGTGCCTCTATCATCAGGCACACTAACATCACGCTCACCAGGCTTAACGAGGTGAGGGTCACGGTGCAGCCTGTCGGCCACTATGACCTGCCACATAACACAAACACTCAGGTAACCCCAAGGCAAGTACAGGTATGACTCAGTCAATGTCCATGCTGGTGTGAATGGCCTGACACATTCCTCCCTGGACTACATGACATGAGACAGTACAGAGCTCTCTGAGCATGTAGCCCAAGACAGTTTGACCCTGACCTTGAGTAGCATCCTACCCTCACCTAGAACCATGCCACAATATCAAGGCACGATGATCCCTTCCAACAATTGACTGACATACTGGTGTCATTCACAGGTGTGCCAATGCCTGCCATCTTGGGGTGGTATGCTTTGCTAGGGACAGCTTGCACCTGTCACCCCTGTCCTATTGGAATTTGGAGCCTCTTGTTACACCCATAGTGCCTGTATTAGGCAAGGCTCATATATAAACCCACATCCATTTGTATCACAAAGGATGAGGAAGTAAGAGTGATGCTACTCAACACCAGAAGTCTAGACCTAAGGATGCACGACTCAAAACCCTACTTGACATTCTGGACATCGATATCTGTGCATTAACATGTACCTGTTTCAGGTTTCACAGGAGCACACCAGTACTACCAGGTTATAGCTGTTACCATTGTTGTCAGCCCCAACACTTGAACAAAGGAGGGGGAGTATCAGTATTCAATGCAGATTCCCACGCCTCCACATTGGTGGCACAGTACAACATAGGTGTTAGGCCATTGAGTACAGAAGACGAGTTGGGGACCTGGGGAAGAAACATGGTAGCGGTCTGTCATTTGTCAACCACATGGCCAATGTGGATTGAGAGACATGTTATATAGCCCAGCTAATCATGAGGGATTCACATGTATGGCAGTGGAGGTCATTGTGCCTCTTTACTCATCCATCATCAAGCCTGTAATTGCGCATAATGCACCTTTTGGGATCTACCTATCCACACACTCACAGCAACTGGTACAGCACAACAGTACCTCATCAAGGGATGCAATGGCTCACACAGATGTCATATGCTGCCCAGGTAAAGTAAATCCAGCTGGACTCAGTGGCTTATTGCCTGTTCAGAGGCAATCTGTGCGTGCCATATACAGCCATGTCCTACCCAGCAGTAATGAACATGCTGCACCTCAGGCAATCAGAGTCCCATACAGCCACATGCTCAGGAGAGCTGGACCTCAGCACTGACATACATGGACATGCTGGAGGGCATATTCCTCACCGAGAGGCTCCCTTCACTCTGTAATGAGCTCACACTACAGGTTAGGCAGAGTCCCTCATTGACTCTCTTCCATAGGAATCTGGATGACTGGATGTAGATCATAGTTGTACCCCAGGTATCACTTCTATGTCACTGTTAGACGGAGGCACAGTATACTAACATCGGACAAGGGCATAGCAGCATAACTTGTAATTGGGTGGCGAAAGACAAACACATTCTACTAGGCTTACCAATGCCCTAGGGCAAATAGTCTAGTATGAACCTATGAACATGTGTGTACTGCTATAGTACTTCTGCCATATGTTGCATGTGTGTGTGTTGTGGGGGATGCACAGGTAATGGCCGGATACTTCTGCACAGGCGACACGTCTGACACATTCTGGGTGTTCATCCCTACATACTGGATGTGTGTTGCCATCCAACCCAACCCTGTGATGTGCACACATTACTCAGCCTGGATTTACAAATCTGAACAACACCACAAGCACAGTACACTACCTTACTATGTATGCATTTAATTACACAGTTATTCAGTAGTTATGACAGTGATGCTATCCATGCAGCCCATTGGGCCAGTGGTAGCCACAACACACACCACCAGCACCTTTGCATATGCTTACCACAGACATCCCACATACTGCATGTACTGTGCACACACATATCTAACCCAGAACAACTGCACACCACTTATTAATCCTGTCCAGTGGAGTACAGATACAGGCATATTGTATAACAATAGTAGGAGGCTACTGCAGCACAGGGCAGATTCACATGACAGCAAGGCATCTGTGGTCAGCAGTGTTAAGATGCTTCACATTCACCAAATGCACAGATATTGGCTACATTGTTGCAGACAGTTTAGGTGCAGGTCCCCCATTCTCCTACACATGTGGTATTAGTTATCCCAGATGACTGTCACCTCCCTATCCTCTCACATGTCAAGGTGAGAGCCACCTTCATCATTGCGGAACACATAGCATCACTGTTACGAAATGGTATCTCTGGATGTGTGCTACATTCACCCCCAGAGGACATAGCACCACATGACAGACTGATATTAATCCCTGGCCATACTACAGGATATGTACCTGAACAGTGCCATACATACACAGTGGTCCCACACCAATGAGGAGGAACCTCTACTGACCCTGGGAACTACTGCATCATATGCACAACTGGCCTTGTGTTCTAAGCTATGGAAGTGTTAAGTATGGGCAACATGTACAGCAATATTACATATGTTTATATTTCAGGACTATGTACACACAACCTATCTCATGGACATACCTATAGATAGTGAACTATGATACATTTGAGGTGTCACAGTATACACAGGATTAACCTGCTACTTTGCATTACCTGTGTTTGTGGCAGCTGTTGCTGTGCCAGTGGTGCTTGTTGCTGCTTGCTCCTTGCTGCTTGCTGCTTGCTGCTGCTGCTGGCTGTCGTTATATTTGTTTGTTTCTCTCTGTCTCTCTCTCTCTTTCTCTGTAGGTTTTGTGCAATGAATGTATTGCATGAGTGTAGTGTGGGTACTCAATGCTTTTGTAGGTATCTGCATAGGTCCATGTGATGGCCTCTGCACCAATTGTAAGACAGCATTTCCTAATTACATGCAGCCAGGTGTGTACTGATTGCATGTCTCACTGTGATTTCAGGACACTGCTATAAAAGGGTATGTGAGATAGGTGTTGCCCTTTCAGATTGTAGGGCGTGGACCATGCTGGTATGCTGTTGACAGTGTTCTGTGAGTGTGAAGGTTAGTACATCTCCCATGCTTCATGCTGTGTTGTAGATTCAGGTTGCTGCATTTCTCTTGCCTGTTCCCTGTAGTGAGTGTGTATGCATACTGACACCTACAACTATATGTCATATGTATTGCTATATAAATATATATATATATCTGTGTACATATACATACTTTCATATATGTACATTAGCTGACATTATTGGGTACAAGCTAACAATTAGCAGGGCTGTTTCTGTTAACACTACACTAGTATGGGAAAATCCAGTAATTGGGACTATAAAAGTCTGCCTGACATGCTTTAGTTAGTAGTCATACTATATTGCCTTTATCTTCATTCCTACTATTACATGTTCCACTTATTTAGCACTATATTCCTGTATGAGAGTCATGGCTTAGTGGTAGGTCATACAGACTAGTGTTACAATGGTCTTGGGGTAGGGCCTACTAGTATGCTTATATTCTGCTTGTGATTTGAGTATAGGGCCTATCAATCAAAGTGCTGGAGGCACCTTTAAGCAGTTAAAGGGGTTAGTAGGTCTCACAGGAACCAGGCTGTGTTGCAGATTCTGGTTGCTGCATTTATGTTCACTGTTTCCTGTAGTGAGTGTGTATGGATACTGACACCTACAACTATATTTCATATGTATTAATATATATTTATATATCTGTATGTGTAGATATACATACCTTCATATATGTACATTACCTTACTTTATTATGTACAAGCTAACAAGTAGCAGGGCTGTTTCTGTTAACACTGAACTAGTATGGGAATCCAGTAATTTGGCCATTGAAACTCTACCTGACATGCTTTGGATAGTACACCTCCTATATTGCCTTTATACTGATTCCTACTATTACATGTTATATTTAGTTTAGCACTGTGTTCTTGTAAGGCAGGCATGGCTTAGTGGTAGGTCATATAGACTAATGTTACCAAGGTCCTGGGTTTGAGACTGACAGTGGGAATTTATTTTTATTTGCAAGCTTTCAAACTGAGTACAGGGCCTGTCACTCAAAGTGCTGAGGCCACCTTTAAGCAGTTAGAAGGGTAAGTAGGTCACACAGGGGTCAGGCTGTGTTGCAGATTCAGGTTGCTGCATTTATGTTCACTGTTTCCTGTAGTGAGTGTGTATGGATACTGACACCTACAACTATATTTCATATGTATTTATATATATTTATATATCTGTATGTGTAGAAATACGTACCTTCATATATGTACATTACCTTACTTTATTATGTACAAGCTAACAAGTAGCAGGGCTGTTTCTGTTAACACTGACCTAGTATGGGAATCCAGTAATTTGGCCATTAAAACTCTGCCTGACATGCTTCAGATAGTACATCTCCTATATTGCTTTTATACTGATTTACTATTACATGTTATATTTATTTTAGCACTGTGTTCTTGTAAGGCAAGCATGGCTTAGTGGTAGGTCATACAGACTAATGTTACCAAGGTCCTGGGTTCGAGACTGACAGTGGGAATTTATTTTTCTTTGCAAACTTTCAAACTGAGTACAGGACCTGTCAATCAAAGTGCCATAAAGGCACTTTTAAGCACTAAACCAGGTCTGCGCTGCTTGCTGAGCTCACGCATGCACACTGGCGGTGAGCTCCGCTAACACAAGCGCACACCCGCGCTAATTTCTTTGAAAGAAAAGAAAAAGGGGTGACAGGAAAGTGGTGAAAAAGGGGTCACAAAGAGGGTAAGACAGTAGGGAAACAAGCGTGGGATTTGCAGGAGGGATGTAGGTAAGGCCCATAGATGCCCATGTCTTTGGCAGCAACAGCTGTGCATTTCCATGTATTTTGGTGAGACATTGGAAACATTTCACCCCTGAGAGAAGTGTCAGGACAACATTAATATTTGTTGTAGAGCCAATTGTAATTAACTGTTTCAATGTTAAGCAGACATGTGTGCGACATGGACAGCTATGTATGGGGCGTAATTTTTTTGTGGGTACAGAGTGCCCTTTTTTTATTTTTTTTCAGGTGAGAGTGGTATGTCAGGTGAAGGAAGTCGGTATAGCTGGGGAGGTAGGTTGGGTAGGTTAACAGACAAGACAGACAAGACGTATACAGGGGCAGTGTATGACACACGTGGGGGGGTTACACAATTGACGGGGACGGAGGTTGGGATATCCAAGATGCATGAGCCCACAGATGGCAACAGTGGAACTGATATCCCCACCCATAGGCAGTTGCCACTGTTCCTTCACAGCCCAGGACGGGGCTGTGCTGGGGGCTGTGTAGGCGGGGCAACGGCCGGGGCCGTTAGCTGTGCCACACGAGCCTCAAGCTGGCGTAGGGGCCCAAGAACGGAGTCTTGGATCTCCCTTCGCACCACAGACCGGACACCTTGGAGGGTGAGTGGACGAACCCCTCCGGCCACACTTGCAGAGGGGGGACCGGCCCCATCCCCTGCAGCGCTTCCACCCGAAGGTGGCACAGGGCCACCGGAGGGTCTGCCTGGGCACTAGTGCCAGGTGCAGTCGCCAGCTGAGGTGGGAGAGGTGGGTCCGCTGGGACCTGCCTTCCCAAGCATTCTAGGTTTGTGAGTAGTTATGTTAGTTTGGGTTAGTGGCATTTTATTCCATTCAGATTAGTTGTAACAGCATGCATTGGTATTCCCATCAAACAAACACCCAGATATTAACACCATTGAACAAGGGGCATATCAATATCACATGCATTATTTGAACAGAAATACACAGTCAAACAACATGCAGGGTTGATTAATGGCAACAGGCCATCAAATTTGCAGGTATGAACAGGGCACATGCACAAACAGACATGCATATATTTTTGGAACGGACAAATGTCCATGATTAATGAAATGTTCACATACCATTATTTAGTGGGTATTGTTATATGGAATTATAGGGTTGGGTGGAGATAGAAAGTGATGACACATTCATATGTTACACATTGATTTACATTTGTAATAGGTACACAATTAAGTTGAAGCTGATGTTTCAAAATAATTTTTATTTGACTATCATGCTAGACCTGTTACAAATACATCACTATCCTAATTATTTTGAATTTGATCAGATACATCATCCAGCTACACTTTGATGACAGGACAGGGGACAACTATGGCTGTTTAGTCTGTCAGATAATCATTCATTCTATCTGCAAATTGTTTACTGTGATCACCATATACAGAATTTGGCCTAGACATTCCAGATTCTGACACACTGAAATCAGTTTGGGATATTAAGTTGTACTTCCCACATGCATTTAGTTCTGTAGAAACACACTGGGGCTAATATATTCAGGGGTTATTACTGCTTTATTTATTCATACATGACCCTTTCTGTCACTCTCACACATCCTGCAACTTCACAGTTCAGGTTGCTACTTCTAGGCTTTGTTCACATGTTAGACTGGTGGTGATTCAAACACTTTCCAACAGCCTCACTTCTGTCATGATTCAGCATTTCAACAGGGGATATATCTCACAGGTGACTACCTCAGATTCTGAAGCTGTACTCTTGAGACTACTGCAGGTTACACTATTTTAATTAATGGTGGGACATCTGTATTACAGCACTGTTTAATTCTATCAATTATATTTCCAGTTACACTTGCATACTGATGAACTTGTTGCAGCCATACCTGCAGACTTTCAAATCTTGCTTGCACATTATATTACTTTTAATCAATACACTGCAGTGTTCTGATACATGCTACAGTATAATATTTATTTACAAGTACTGGGTGGGGTTACTAACCTGCATGGTGGCGCAGCCACACCAGCCTACGGGCATGCATCTCGCGGTTCATAGAGCGGACACCTGCAGCTGTAATACGAAAGAAGTAATATTGGACTACACATCTCCATAGTATCAGCCAGTTGAAATCCTTACATACATAAGTAAAATGTAACTTACTCAGTAGTGGGGCGTTGGGCATATCCTGGGCCTCCTGGATCCATTCGGTCAACTGGTCTTGCTTGCATCGCTTCAGGTCCGCATGGTGGTGACGGACCTGCTCACCAGTGCGTGGAATGCCAGTAGCACTGGTCAGATCACGAGCCAACTGGTCCCATGCCTCTGCCCTGTACGCTCCCCATGAGACCTGGCCCTGCATGAGTTGGGCCTCGTGATGATGGACAAGGAGCCAGACCATGTATCTGGACTCCTCAACGCCCAACGCTGTGCTCAAAAGCAACGTCCCTCACCTACTCCACTCATTCTGACTGCAGGTCTGTTCTACAATCGTTTCTGCTGTGTATTCCCGCCTATGGGGCTTATATATGCCGCTTTTCCAGCACATTTCTCTGATTGGCCGTTTTGGAATTGTATCTACTTCACTGAAAATGCTTTATCATGCTCCATTCTGGATTTTATCCCATATATATACTATTTCTGCATTTCTAGGTATTGCTGTCATGGCTTAGTGGTTTAGTACCTTGACTCTAGTGCATGGTATCCTGGGTTCAAATCTGGCAACTGATTTTTGATTTTCCTTACAGAACTGAGTTGAGGACCTGTCAATCAAACATGCCAAAAGCACTTTTAAGCACTTAAAACCAGGTCTGCGCTCGTTTATGCTGAGCTAACGCTTGCGCACTGGCAGTTAGCTTGTGGGAGCGCCAATAAACGGTGTGCGCTGGGATAAATCTTAACTGGCTAGTGACACATGTTCAGCTAAGCACAGCTAGTTGCAAACAGTTTCAGCCTATTAAACCGGTGCTTAGCAACGGGCATGCAGTTTGCAGCTTGTTAAACAGTACTCAGCTACGGGCAGTCTGTCTCACAGCAGCTTAGCTATCAGTACATTTCTGACTATTTTTATTATTGTGTTACTTCAAAATATATGCTCCATTTCATTCCATTTTACAAAAGGGAATACATTTACATTTGTACAATACTGTCAGGGGGCTTTTTAGTGCTTATTTACAAAAAAAAAAAAAAAAAGGTTGTGGGGGCTCGAACCCTGCCTGCCTACTCTTAGGCCAGCAACTCTACCGCTAAGCTATTACTTCTTGGCTTACTCTGCATATTTAGTTCTTATATCCTTTTCCACTGACTGCTAACTGTGATTGTGCTAGTAGCACACCCGCGCACACGAGCGCACACAGTAGCAAACATTTACGGGGTTTAAAAAAAAAAATAGGTTTTAATTTAATTTTATAACATCTCTTCGCTTTATACACTGATGGTCAATCGGGGCATGTGTTGTGTAGTGTGTTTATTCACATTTCCATGGCCTCTCTCGTGGCTGTTTACTTTCAGCCATTCTAGTCTTCCGGGGGCGTGTCCGCTTGCAGGCCTTAGCCTACAGACACGCCCCCTACTCTCTTACACGGACCGTGCAAGAGTTACTAGTGTGATTCAGCATGCCTCATGCACCTCATGCATATGCATGACATGCTGACATCACATCTTTCACAGCCTCCGTGTAAGAATTATAACTCTTACACGGAGGCTTCATGAATCTGGCCCATAGTCTTACCACTTTTCTTTTTATACGGCATATTTCCTTTTGCTAGCAATTTATCTATTATCAGTTTCTACAAAAAATCTTGTCATTCTACTTTCTGATTATACCATTTGCTTTTTATTTTTATAGATTTAATTTTTTAATCTGTTAGATTTTCCTACAGGTTTACATAGAAATGTTTCATCATTACATTATTATACCATACTTTTCTATCTTTTTCTATATCCTATGTTTTTACTTTCCATAAAATATTTTTTCTTGATAACATTTTATTTAATTTATAACTCTTTTTCTCTTTTACTCTTTTTTACCATACCCCCAAATTTATCATACTTCTATTTATACAATTTTACTATTAATCTCTTATCATTTTCATTTAGTCACTATAACACTTTACATAAATTTAATGAATTAGCATATACCACTGGGTTAATTAACCCTAAACCTCCTTCCTCTTTATTTGCATACAAAACTCATCTTTTTACTGGGTTTTATCTAGAACCCCATATAAATGAAAAAAACCTGCAATAATTTATTTTCAAATACTTTTGGCAACAGAAATACACATTCTAAGTATGATATTTTTCCAATCAGTACTGAATTTATTAAATAAGCTTTTTTTCTGAATGATAATTTATATGTTCTTCAGAAAAAGACAGGCTTGTTTTATTTCTTCCATTGAATTGTACTAGTGTCTTCATCACAAATGTTATACCTAACACAGAAATTTAATTCACTGTAAAATATATACCCTCTATATTTACTATATTATGTAAACCTTTACATTTCTCTTAATTTAATGGCATCTCCATCACTTCAGGACATTCATTTGTAGAAAGTATTACTTCTTTTATCCAAATCTTGTTTTTTTGGCAATTATTATATCATCTGAATATGGTAACAGAACTGAAATTATTAACCCCCCAGGTGTTAATATACCTTGCCACCTTCATTTTATAATTATATATTAAATATTATATTATAATTAAACTTTAAGACATTAAAAATATAAAGATAACTATTTCATAAATACAATGAAGTACTTAGAAGTGTGTGTGTGTGTGTGTGTGTGTGTGTGTGTGTGTGTGTGTGTGTGTGTGTGTGTGTGTGTGTGTGTGTGTGTGTGTCTAAATGATAATTTATTTAAAAGGGGATTACTATGAGTAGGGGCATTGGAAGACACTGTCGCCCTGCTAGACAGGGGTCCATGAAGTAAATACTGTGGGAAGAAATAGCCAGGGAATTGTTATGGCTAGGCTTGTATAGGCCCTAGGGCCGATAGCCTGGTATCAACCTACGAACCTATAATTCAAGGACAGAGAGAGATGAGAAAGGAGCTTGGGGTACTAGGTCAATGACTCAGCTCTGTAAGAGGTCAATATGTAGTCAAAGTATGTTAAAAACCTATATCCAGAGCAACAGTGCACATTCCCTTTATATAGAGATTACATTTGCTGAATTAGCTGTTAAATCACTTTACCTAAATTATTCTGTTGGGTACCATTGGTGTGACTTGACAGACCATCCCTCTGTTGGCCATTAGACCTATTTGTGGCAGTGGAGTGTAGCCCCATGTCCCTCATATATTCAGGTAGCACACTTGTTTGCAGTTAGGGCTCTTCTATATCCCATCTGTCTGGTGACCAACAACTCAGACCATTACATGAATTTTCAAAACAGGTAGAGGGTCATGAGGAACTCTGTGTCATAGCTATAACTGATTGCATCCAGTTTAGCTACAAATGTTACAATATGTATGTGAAAGAATAATTACCACAAATGCCTCACTGCCAAATGATACATTATAAAGCTACAATGGAACACATTATTTGTGGGTGCTGCGGTAGCATTGTCGCCTCACAGCAAGACGTTGTCACGTTCGATTCTCAGCTAGAGCGTCTTCTGTGTGGAAGCATGCGTGAATGGGTGTGCCTTTGTTGAAGGTTGTGCATCAGGGCTGGTAACTCGGCACGTAAAAATCCACTACCAAACATTAGCGGACCGGAGTTCCGCTGTGGTGACCCCTAACCAGGATAAGCCGAAAGACACAACAACTGAACAGAAAAAAAACCTGCAGTAAAATAAACAATTCAGATGGAATGATGTAACAAGTGGATACAGCTAAATATTACATTGTATGTAAACAAAGTGGGAAGTCTGTTTTTTAACCAGCTCCCATGTTGTGACAAACAATATAATATATATTTATTTCAGAAAGACTGCAGAACTGTATGTGTAACAAAATTTCTCACTATCCTAAGACTGAGTGATATCAGTGTTAGGCTATGGAGAGATGCAGCTATAGTGTAGAGGGGCTTGTCTGCTACAAAAATACAGTTCTATTTTTATGTTAAACTCAGGGTTGTTCATTATTAATTTAAAGTAGTAGTATGAGATCCAAGCAGGAGTCACCACAGGAGATAAATTCAATAAACGTAGTATCTTCTTTATTAATGTAAAAAACACAAGCGCTTTCACGTAGTTAAACTACGCTTCTTCAGGTGTATTTAAACAGTAAAAACAGGATTCTTAAATATAAAACATTTTGGCGCGCAAGCCAAAAAAATTGAATAATCACTGCCTAATTCATTGATTGTATTCACTTATCGTTTGTTAAAGGAACAGTGTGTATGCAACAGTTACACATGGCTGCTAATGCCGATAAAATTAGCTGCTTTACTAAGCCATATCCCTGAGTTACTCAATTAATATGAAAGAATTCATGTTATGCTAAAAACTGTCAAAAAAATCTCTTTAAAAACAACTAAGAATAGCATGCAAATAGAATTAGATTGCGTTCTAATTCAACATGACATCTAAACATAATCACTGGAGCATCCATATCTAAGGTACATCTCAGAACATAAAAAACATAAAAGGCACACCATAGATACTATGCAGGAAACATCCTATCTATTCTAGATTATTCAAACGTGTTAGAAATCCAATGCATAAGAAAATAACACTAAGGTTACTTAAGTCATCATGCAACCCATAAACTTGTATGAAAACCGGATCGCTGGTGTATCCAACGAATACAATTCTGATCAAAAACTAAAAATGATAAATAACTTCGAGCATCTCTATTATCTAATAGTGTATTGCTCAAAAGCTTAAGTAAATATTTAATGAATCTGATGCTGCTAATCTAGCAAGAATTCTAAAAAACTAAATAAGAGCTTGTCAAAAAGAGAGAGGCTATCCTGTCAAACTAATCACTGAATGTAAGCAGGAAATTATTAAGGAAATGAATCTCACACATGACTCAGATTATCATGATAGGAATTTCCCCAAACTCCATATAAAACATAAAGAGAAATTTACTAATAAGTTGAGTTAT
This sequence comes from Protopterus annectens, assembly GCF_019279795.1. NCBI lineage: Eukaryota > Metazoa > Chordata > Ceratodontiformes > Protopteridae > Protopterus > Protopterus annectens. Next base: position 1,219,442,317 of record NC_056744.1, read on the forward strand.
GTTACTACTTACACTAGTGATGTCATTAATCTCAACAAAATTATTAATAGGAATTGGAATGTTTTAATTACGGACCCATTTACTAAAACAATAGTGGGTGACTATCCTAGATTTAGCTACAAGACCTGCAACAATTTAAAACAGTTACTTTGTCTAGAGAGGATTCCTAAGCATAATAATAGAGTAAGTGACTTACAGGGTACTTTTCCTTGTGGGCGGTGTCATATGTGTCCGTTTATCTCCAAGACTGTTAGTTTTCAACATCCTGAGGGGTTTTTCTCTTTTGTACCAAGGTTTTACAGTGATTGTAATAGTGTCAATTTAATTTATTTAGCCACCTGTGACAATTGTGAAGTATTTTATGTGGGCCTTACTAAGAGGAGACTCCGTGATAGAATTTATAATCACTGTTACGACATCAAGAAAGGGCATGAATGTAATGCCCTAGCTAAACATATTATTGAATACAAAACTCACATGTTTAGTTTCAAGGTCTTGGAAATACTGGCCATTAACCATAGAGAAGGCGATAATATTAATCAGTTAGCCATTAAAGAACTTAAATGGATTTTTATCTTGAAAGCTCACATTTATCCTGGTATCAACCAGTTTGTATCCGTTAAACCCATCCTTAACAGTAGGAAATTGTAATATTATAATATATAAATATTTTTCATAGGTTGTAGTTTAATATGTTTGTTACATATTTCAGTTGATTAAAATATTTTTTTTTTCTTTCCTGTCTCCTTTTTCCTGACCCTGCAGGTCAGTACATTTTTTTGTTTAAGCACCCTCTGGGGTATTGATAATCTATTCATTTTATTGAAATCATGTACTTATACATGACTATTTTAAATATCTATAAAGTGCATGAGACAGAATAACTATTGAACTAGAATCAACAAATTACATATGAGATTTTTATGCATTCATATCTCATTAAATAAAGCATTTATTCATGATGTTTATACATATAATCTGTTATAGACAGAATAAATGATTAATTGTAAATTATATTATTTATGAGTTTTTAGCATATACACTTTTATATTATTTTATTGTCACTTCATGTAAGCTTTTTTAGTACATACGTTTATATACACTTTTTACATATATTACATTCATGTAGTGTTAGGTCAATACCAGTTACTTACCCATATACATCTTTGGTTTATATTTCATACACATATATATTTCATTAAGTTTCTTAGTCTTATAATAATATTTTTGTGTGTAATTTTTCTTTATTCATAATTCATTTTTATTATATCATATTACATATGATTAAGTTGACCTAGCTGCTTCCTTCAATAATTGCTTCAAGATAGTTAGTGTCAAGTCTCAAGTATATTCTTGAATCAATTTTAAATAATGAAATCTCAGACATAGACTTTATAAACACATCTAGAAGTTCTTTACTTGTCTAGACATCTGTTCATTTATTAATAAGAATTCTTGAGATGATCAGTATTTGTCTTAGGCTATGATTCAGGCCTATTTTTAGGACTTTGGGTTTAATAAGCGCAATCATATATTGCGGTTTACAGCGTCTCATATACCCTCCACTGGCCTCAGTTTGACTAGTTTTCCATCTCTTGTTTTGCCTATTAGGTTGGATGCATGTAAGTTTGTTATTTCTAACACACTATAGAGGCAACAGTAACAGTGTTTTCACTGCTCAGTCTCCATGGTAATTAGGCAGCATTCATCCATATTGACTTCGCTGCTTTCTCCATAGGCTTTTACATGAATTTCTGTATTTAGCGCTATTTTTGGATCTCTTACACTTTGCATTATCAAAGCGACACACTTTTATAAAACATCAAGTATGTAGGCGTATATTTTCTATGTTTTACTTTGTCTTTTTGAATAGTATTAACATAATGATGTTTTAAGTAAAATACTCAAATTAATGTTTTTGTAAGATATTATCGCAACTTCTAAGGTCCACATACACAGAAACAGCGATTGTTATTATGAATCATTTGCTTTTATTAGTTGGGCTTAGTTTTTATAAAGGAGGTTTAGGATAGTAACTTTATTTAAATGCTTTTATGTAAGTATACTTTTAGATAAGCGCTCTATTAAATGTTTGGGTTGTGTTGATTGGTCTTTCAGAATAGATTGACACACACCCTCAAACCTTCGTCATCAGAGAATCTTTTTGACAAGCTCTTATTTAGTTTTTTTAGAATTCTTGCTAGATTAGCAGCATCAGATTCATTAAATATTTACTTAAGCTTTTGAGCAATACACTATTAGATAATAGAGATGCTCGAAGTTATTTATCATTTTTAGTTTTTGATCAGAATTGTATTCGTTGGATACACCAGCGATCCGGTTTTCATACAAGTTTATGGGTTGCATGATGACTTAAGTAACCTTAGTGTTATTTTCTTATGCATTGGATTTCTAACACGTTTGAGTAATCTAGAATAGATAGGATGTTTCCTGCATAGTATCTATGGTGTGCCTTTTATGTTTTTTATGTTCTGAGATGTACCTTAGATATGGATGCTCCAGTGATTATGTTTAGATGTCATGTTGAATTAGAACGCAATCTAATTCTATTTGCATGCTATTCTTAGTTGTTTTTAAAGAGATTTTTTTGACAGTTTTTAGCATAACATGAATTCTTTCATATCAATTGAGTAACTCAGGGATATGGCTTAGTAAAGCAGCTAATTTTATCGGCATTAGCAGCCATGCGTAACTGTTGCATACACACTGTTCCTTTAACAAACGATAAGTGAATACAATCAATGAATTAGGCAGTGATTATTCAATTTTTTTGGCTTGCGCGCCAAAATGTTTTATATTTAAGAACCCTGTTTTTACTGTTTAAATACACCTGAAGAAGCGTAGTTTAGCTACGTGAAAGCGCTTGTGTTTTTTACATTAATAAAGAAGATACTACGTTTATTGAATTTATCTCCTGTGGTGACTCCTGTTTGGATCTCATACTACTACTTTTTTGCGTTTTTCCACGAGGAGTCTTTGCTTTCCTGCATCAGTTCGTTGTTTTTTTTTTTTATTAATTTAAAGTCTTTGATCTATTCTATTGTGATATCTGCAGGCTCATTATTTAGTCATAGGTCCAGTAACAAGAAAACTCACAAAGAAAGCCAGCTCTGTAGCAAAGAAAAATAAAGCTTTGGCTACACATTAGATGATCTGAGTTCAGGTAGCAATGCAGGTGCCTGTAAGAGCTCACCAAGGTGTATAGGAGTGAGCAACTGCTGCTGGTTTGTCCATCCTGGGTGGAGGGAGGTAGATCTGGCTTACCATATGGCTGATATCTAGTGGGGGCATTAGGTGCTCACCTAGTGTAGTTCAATGCTGGCCATGCTTCTGCAGATATTAGTACACCTGCACTGCGCAGCGGACGGGAAATTGGCCTGCAGAGGTATGCTTCCCCTCAGGAGGCAGTGAGGGAGAACTGCCAAGTCAGAAGGGGATGCTGTTAAGGGAGAAGGCAAGCTGGCCCACTGCCTACCATCTGACTCTTCAGGGAACAGGCAGCTAATTTGGGTTCTCAGGCAGGAACAAAGAGGATTAGGTCTCTTGCCTAGCCTATGAATGTCCAGCTCCCATTTCACTAGAATGAATGAACCAGATTAGTGATGGTGGGTGAAGGTTTGAAGCAGTCTAGTACACAGAAAACCACACTGCATGACCATCATACTAGTAGCACCAATAATTTAAGGAAAGAGGGCACACATCTTACATTTCCCTTTTTCAGAAACAAAAATAAATGACCTTGTATGGGAGAATTTTGCAGTACAGTTCATTAAAGTCTATAGATTCTACACTGTCTCTTTGATAATGTGCTTATATTTTTCCATTTTTGTTGCTCTGTTTTTAAATGTGTTTCTGAGTAGTATCCCATATTTCTACTGTAAGTGGGAAGAGTTATGTGCTATTTCGTATTCAAATTTAATGATTATCAGATGTCTGGGTTTTGGCCGGTATGTACCTCCTTTTTAAGGGTCTTTGTTCTTATTTTCAATGGCTGCAGATTTGTGAGGTATTGCCTAAAGAATCAGGAGTCCTAGAAATTGAGAAAGAAGAGCTGAAAGGAATCCAGAATGAAACTGAAAGGAATGTCATGAGCATTAAAGATGCAGCTATAGAACTCTTTTTCATTTCCAGCCATTCCTTCCTTCCTTCCTGTTTGCAGGTATAGATAAGTATGTTTAGTTCCCTCCTCCCTCTTTGCTAGTATAGATAAGCATCTTTAAAACATTTCTGAATATTTAATTAATATTGTGTACTTAGTATAGCTTTGAAAATTAAGGGCTGTCATGGGGTCTTCTACAAAAGATTCTTTAATGAAAGAAGCAAAGCCCATTAAACCCCCAAGATCACAACCAGATGTTGCAGAAACAGTCATTGGAACTCTCTGACAACTCTTTAAATGTTGGTGAATTTAAGCAGTTGGTGTTTGTCATATATGTTACCCTTCACTTGTCATTCAGAAAACAACAAACTGCAATTCAGCTGGTGTTCTCAGCTGCATAGATGATAATGGAAAGACACCAGAATCATGTTTTTATTAGTTACAAATCACATAACTAATGCTGTTTCATCTGTTGCATGGTACCGGAATTGTGAATTACTTGCGTTTACATTTTCTATGTATGCTGCAAAAGCCATGTGGATTTGACCTACCAACTGACACTGAAGTAATACTAGAAATTACTCTAGGAACTTCTTTTTCTGCACTTAGAACAGCAATGCAGTATGTCTGCTTTTGTGTCGCACCAAGAATAGCAGTCTTTTTATGTATTTTTTGCCGAAATGCTGTTAGAAATGTATACCTGAGTATTAACTTTATAGTCTGAAATTTGACTGAAATGTATTCTACTGAACAAGCATAACTGTATATGAATATCATATTCTGAATCTTGATAGAAATTTACATTAGCGTGATACATATTTATACTGAACATTTAAAATAGCTGTGTATATTCTGGAAACTAACTAAACTAATACTGAATGAATCTCTTTTGCCAGTGCAAAACCATAACTGAAATTTGGTAAATGTTATATTCTGGAAACTAAACTATTAGTACCGTTTCTCTGTAAGTATTGTCTGAACATAGACAAAAATATAAACTGAAAACTAGTACTGTTATACAACTGTCTGAAAACATGAGAACATTTACATACTTGCTTTAACTTGCACATTTTGACTTTAACAAATTTAGATAACTGAAACCCATTTAAAACACATTTTCTGTAGATAGTTGACTTGTACACCACAGCTTTTGCCAAGTTTAGGCCTTAATCTGCATTGTCCCAGTCACTGCTGAGGTATTGGAGGCTGTTTTCAAGTGTCCTTTTTTCTGCCCCTTTTTGTCTTAAGGCCTTCTAAACCTCCCCTTTTCCATCTGTTGTGCAAGGCTGGGTGACTGATTTTCTTGAATGTATTTAAAATCAACCTGGAAATTATTTCTGCAAAGCACAAAAAACAGTATCAGGTCCTTAAAATAACATTTGCAACTTTAACAATTATAAATTGATAGCATTGTTTGTTGCCCTAACTTTATTGACATTTTTCTGCATGAAATAGGCATATGCTGCTAATAAATTCTTGTAAGTCTGTAAGCAAACTGATAATGTACTATAGTGAACTAAATCAGTGTTACAAATAAATACATTGCTTATTACCCTGACTTTATTTACATTTTCTGCATGAAAATAACATAAATTCTTGCAAGTCTGTAAGAAAACTGATAATGTACTATAGTGAACTAAACTAATGTTACTAATGAATACATTCTTTCAAGCCTGTAACTGAACTGATAATATACTACAATGAAATGGAAATGCTGTGACTTTATTATTAAATCAAACAGAAACCTCAGAGGCATTGTTTTTTCCTGTTACAGCCTCAAATGAAACTAAAGTAGTAATCTCACACTGTATTAATAATTCAATATTTTTCATTTTTGCACCTCTATAATATTAACCTTAACTGTTGAACTTTTTACGTTTACTCCATGACCCTCAGGTCGTAACATAGCCTTCTGTGTGTAAATCTCCACCCACTGTCTTAACATAGCCGTTCCTTTAGCTGACGTCATTTAATTTTTTTCTGTACTACAGAATGCTACAAGGATTTATTATTACTGTCTACAATTTTTTTTTTGGATAATTAGTAAGAACTGTGACTGCATAAACTGTCACTAAGAATATTAAACTGATCTTTACCATACAGTTTTATGGCATACAGTGCTGTCTTTAATTCAGCTTGGTGAATTGGCCTGTAATCTGATCTGGTGTGCTTAGTAAACTGCAATTTTTGCATGAAATATATACAATCTTGAACTGTTTACATATACACATTTATTGCTAGAATTGAACTGATCTAATTCTGGAAGTTTACTTGTCTGCCCTTTATACAAGTATAACATGGGAGTTGAACCTGTGGCATTAATGACATAATATTTATGATGCACTGTGGCATTAATGACATACAATATTTATGATGCACTCTTTTATTGCATGGGATCTGAACTTTTAACTGTACTGCCACTTCTAAAGTGTAGCATTCACTTTAAATTTTACATTCTGTAAGCTACCAAAACATAATTTAATATCTGCCAATGCTTTTTGTCTCTATTTGTATTAAGATATTATTTATGCATTGTAACACTTTACTGCCATAATACAAAGGTCTTAACAATGTCTGCTAAACAAAACAACACAAAAAAATTATTTGCCAAATCTGTAACTGTAAACCCTTTATTCTGCAAATTAACGTGACAGTCATTTCTGGTATACGCTATACAACATGTGCTTCCAGAATGGTAAATGTGTAGTTACCTTTTTTCTCACTGGCCATTTCCAGTATGTCTTTCTGAGCACTGCAGCTGTGTCAGCTGAACTGGAATTTATTTTATCTTTAACCTGTAAATCTGCATGTTCCTGTTCCTTCTATGTACATGTACCATTTCTTCAAATTCTGTACATTTGCACAATCTGATGCATACAGATTCTTACAGGTGTCATCTGTGTACAGTACTGAACATTCCATAGCATTTTCATTTTTTTCATAAAATCTTGTTACTGAAGTCTAAAACAATATATAACTGTGATGACACGTCAATAACTAGTACGGAGCTGTTACACTTTGAACTGTTAGCTGCTGTAATCTTTGACCCTTTAAATTCTGACAAAGCTGCATTCATGACCTCTAATAAAGGTTTATTTTGTAACTGAAGTTGCTTTGTATTAATCAGTACATTATTCCATAATTTTTTTGTAAACAATGAAATATTGTTATTTCTTTCAACCTTAAACAATGACAGATAAATAGTCTGGTTTGGTGCTGGACTGCTACAGCCTTTACAGATAAGCTGAAAATCTTTTTGTTTATAGAACTAGCAACAACACTGCTTTGAGTTATGGAATGTGTTTCTTCTGTGTTTTCCCTGAAACACTAGTAATAACATTGACTTGAGGTAAGGTAAGAAGTTTTTCTGTACTTTGCCCTGGTAGCATTTATGCTGGTGTTTACTTTATCAGACTGATCAAAATCTGCACTCTGATCCCTCTTGTTCCCCCTCAGTGCAATATTTGCACCAGCTTCTGAAAACAAGAAACTAGAAATTATTACATTCTGAACATCTGTATGTAAAATAATGTGAACTTGAGACATTATGAAATTTTCCTTCTATTTGGTCTGGAAATGTGCATATTACGTACACTGACTGTGTTTACACTTGTGTTTACCGAACTGTGACTTAACTCTGTACCTTGAATTGTAACCAATTTATTACATTCTGAATATTTGTATTTGAAATTGTAAATTTCAGTCAAGTTTCAGAATATGACAGTCATAATCAGTTAAGAGTTCGGTATAGTATATTTCAGTCAGATTTCAGAATATAACATTCATACTGGGTTACAACGTGCAATTACATCACACATCATATTATTCAATTATTAGTTTTAAGGGTAAAGTGGCAGAATTATTTGTAAGAAGTTTATTAAAATAAGTTATCTAAAGAATAAGCAATAGTTATTCAATATACGCAAGGCATAATAGGACACTCAATTTGTTAATTAGTTTACTGAATACAGTGCATTTTCATAATTGTACATTAGATAGAAAGCTAAAAAGACACTGATAGAGTATGCAAAAGTATAGATCTGAAATACAGAAAGTATTGGTTTTAGTAAATTATTACAGTGCATAAATATTTACAGGATATTTTTGACTCAAATTTAAAAGGTGGACATCTATTATAGCACACAGAAATTAAAAAGGTAAGTAGAATTATTAACAAATCTAGCTGAAAATTTACAGACACAAGTTAATACAGTATATGGTAATGATGCTTCAAGCCCAGTTATAAAGTTATCCCTCTAGTGCCAATTTCATTTAGTCCTCCGAATGTAGCCATCATGCTTTATAGGATATATAACAAAAAAGGAAATGGACTAAACAGTAAAGTGTTTGAGAATTTAAAGATATGGACAACAGGGAAAAGTTTAATTTGCTATATCATGGTACAATAAGACACCAGTTCATAAGGTAGAAAACACAGGCAATAGCCACTGTAATTTTACCATTACAACATATAGCAACAGGGAAACAACAGGCAGGGTTAACAGTTCGTACTCTGTCTAACTTGACTGGAGACACACAGAGACAAGTTAAGGATGTGTATGGCATTTTTTTCATTCTGTTTCTGGAACAGAAGGGTTGAAAGAATTACCTGACCTAATCAGTTTTACAAACCACATAATTAAAATGCACTGATTTTCAGAATAGTGTGCAGGTTTTAGATACATCACACATGCATTACAACTATGATTTAAAGACTCTGAAGACTATGGATCTAGGTAATGGGGTAATTGCTGGAGCAGGTATGTTTCCAACATATGGAGCTGTTAAAGCTATTTGGTAATTATGTAAATTAGGCAAGTTGCTGGAGGTATTAGCTAATAATACATTTGAGACCATAAAGGACATCACTATCTATCAGGACACATCTGCATGTTATGGGTAAGGTGGTGTAAAGCCCATATATTCAAACCAGATTACAATAGTTAGTAATACATATATGAGGTAACTACAAAAGAAGGTCCCTGTAAGACTTTCATCAGGGACCTCAGGAGGAGCTGTTAGACTGATGGTTTTCACTTTATTCTTAGTGAGTTCAATATAGTACAGTAAGGAAGAATAATAGGCCTGTAAATATAGAGTCAGACTTGTGTTTTCATGTATGCATTCAGTTTCAGGGAAAGACAGTTCAGTAGAATGGAAAAGCTAATCTTGCTAGCTAAGCATGAAATGTGCAGAAATAACAGTTCTCAAGGAAAGCTACAGAATGTTTCTTTCTCAAGAGAAAGATATATGCACTTGCAATGGAATGCTAGGTAAAGAATAGACAGACACTGAGAGGCACATGCAAGACAAGGCTTGAAAACCAAGACTAAAGAAGCATGTAAAACATTACAGGGTTTTGGTATTATTAGGAAGTGCTTCAGACATGGCCAGGGGAGTCAGTTAAGTTAGCTTTTGGACTGATATGCAAAATGTCGTGGCAGTACAGAAACTCTAGCCAGAGTACCAAAGTCAGGTCAAATATCTAGCACTAATCAGAGTATACGTGCAGAAACTTTGGATATATTTATCAGCACTGTTACTGTTATCCAGCATTCCAGAATTTCCACAGACTCTTATTGTTTTTCAGCACTGTTATTGGAGATTGTATTCGGATATTGCTAACATCTAATAAAGCATTCTTACCCAAACTACAGCATGTGCAGAATTCATTCTGAAAAGGCCAAAAAGACTTGGCCCATAAAGGAGAGACTGGCACCTGTTCAGCCCAAGTTTGGGTAAGTAACAGATAAAGAAATTCATTCCAATCTCATTCAAGTTAATTCCAGTATACTTCAGTCTTATCAAGTCTTACAAATGCCACATAGTGACAAAAACACATTCCCAAATGTACACTATTCAGGCTGCTTTATAGCAAAGTGAATTTTCATTTATTTATTTGATACAGATGTCCCCCTCACCAGGCTGGATAAGGAGAAAGTCACAGTTAGTTGTTTGTCGGGTGCCAGAATCTGCCATTTCACCAATGCACTCAAGTCACTCAACAGGTACTTTCATGACTCTCACAGTCCATGTTGGATTAAATGACTTGAAATGTACCTCCCTGGACTATATGAAGAGAGACATGATCGAGCTCGCTGAGTATGTGTCCTAGGCAGACATGTCCCTAGCCTTGAGCAGTATTCTACTGTCTCCCAGAATGATGCCTCAATACAAACTGAAAATGATTGACTTTAACAACTGGCTTAGTTTCTGTTGTCCTTCATAGGGAATCCAGTACCTGACCGCCTGGGATGACATGATTGACGAGCCATGATGCTTCTCCAGAGATGGCCTGCATCTGTCTCCCTTGGGCTTCAGGCTCCTGGCAAAGGCTTTTGCCTCCTCCATAGTGCCTTTTTTAGGCAATGCCATGAGATCCAAACTACCAATATGAAAAATTTATAAAAACATAAATTAAAGGTTATACTGTTAAAAGCTAGGAGTCTAAACATGAAACTGCACTCCCTGCAAGCATTCTTAACCCTGGAAGAAGTTGACATTTGTGCAGTCACAGAAATCTGGTTTAAAGCTGCAGAAAGCACCGCAGCCATACCAGGTTACTCATCTTATCATTCATTCAGACCCCAAGCCATGGGCAGCAAAACAAAAGGAGGTATAGTTGTAATATATATAAAAGACATAGACACCTTTAGGCTGGTCAGACAGTATGATGCACAGTAAATACTCCAGGTGCAGTTAACAACTGACAAGGCCCATATTCAAATCATAGCTAGCTACAGGCCTCCAGCTCTCACACAAGATGCCCACTCCACCTATCTGGACCTTTTCAAATCTATCAAGATTCAACCCTTTACCCTGATCATGGGCGACTTTAACTATCCAACCATAGACTGGAAGTAATACTCATGCCAAAACACAAATGCCCAGAGATTCCTTGATTTCATCAGTGCAAATGCCTTGGACCAGTTGGTTGACATCCCCACAAGAGGTGAAAATATCTTGGACTGGTATTAACCAACATGAGTAACCACTACAGCATCCCTACAGTGTCATCATTCCTGGTAAGATCTGACCACAAAGCAGTCACTTTCGAAGTTACCATCTCCCCTGAACCCCCCCCCACCCCAGCTGGGGTCAAACAAAAAAAACTTCTCCAAAGCTGATTACAGCCTTCTGAGGGAAGGTATAAACAGCTTCACAGCCCCCTCCACAGAAACTGGCACATATCTCCAAACTTACACCAAAGTACTATATGAGCATTTATATAGCTGCATGGAATCAGGAATACCAGACAGGATGAAATCACCCCCTTAAGGAAGAGTAAGCCTGTCTGGTGGACATCTACAATTAATAAACTCTATAATAAAAGGAAAAAAAATTGCTGTCCAGGACCAAGAAGGAGCAGGTGTCTAATTGGAAGCGATCTCTCCTTAGCCTGAACAAGCAAATAAGGGCACTAGTGAAATCCTCCAAAGCAAACTTCAAGTCCAAACTGGCCACATCTACTAAAGACACCATAAGGCTTTCTTCACATATGTCTGCAGTCTCAAGGGAAGCACCCACATCTCCTCAGAACTGGTGGTGAAGGACACCACATACACAAACCCTGTAGATATAGCCAACCTGCTGGCAAATAAGTTCAGTGAAAACTTCACTCATCTGTCCCCTCATCAGTAAAACAAGACATCCCCAGTACCCCCTCCCTTTATCTGTAGAGAGCAAGTCATCACTGCCCTCTCAAAGGCAAAAAATACAGCCTCCATGGGACCTGATAACATCCCAGGCTGCATCCTACATGAACTCAAGCAGGAACTTGCAGCACCATTAGGCACCCTATTCAACCAAAGCCTGAGTACCTTCATCCCAGCCAAGTGGAGGACAGCTACTGTCATCTCTTTGCAGAAAGGTGGAGCGTCCACTGATCCAGGAAATTATAGACTCATCATCTATTAACGGCTGAAGGCTATCTTGATTCTACACTTAGTTTCAGTTAGCAATGTATACACATATACTGCTTTGTCTTTAACTGTTATGTAGACTGCATTTCTCTATCTTGCAGTTACTGTATCACACTGTTCTCACTAACTCATGTGGCCAGTTTTTATCACTAACTGTGCCATTTTTTGTTAAACTTGTTAATTTATTTGTTAATTATTTGCTAAGTATTGTTATATAACTAATTTCTTTACTGACCTGCTTTGTACATTGTTGATTAATACGTGTTCAGTTTGATTGTTTAATACTGTCTATTTGTATGTATGGAGCTTTTCTCCCCAGGCCTCCGCTGAAAATGGGTCTCATGCCCAATTGGACATTACCTTGTAAACAAACTAAATAAATAAAATCGGCCTAGTTAGCCTGATCTGCAAGGCCATGGAGCGGATTATCATGGACCTCATTAACAAGGACATTGGCAGCCTCTAGACACTTGATCCCACACAGTTTGGTTTTGTCAAGGGGAGGTCATGCCTGTTAAATTTGGTTGACTTCTTCTACAGTCACCAAGGCCATAGATGAGGGGAAGACAGTGCACACCGACTACCTTGACCTGGCCAAGGCCTTTGATACTATTCCTCACTCAGGTATAATAGATAAAGTCTCTCAACTAGGCATCAATGCATATGTTACCAGATGGGTAGCAAACTGGCTCACTGATAGAACCCACCTAGTCAAAACAGGGGAAGCCACCTCAAGTAGTAGACCCATAACAAATGGTGTACCCCAGGGATCGGTCTTAGGGCCTCTGCTGTTTGGGATATACTTCTCAGAGGTGCAGGCCAAATCTAGTGGGCTATGGCTGACTAAGTTTGCAGATGACTGCAAGCTGGGTGCTGTCATCAATTTCCCCTAGTGACGTGGACATCCTCCAAGAGTGTCTCACCCAAACAAATGTCTGGTGCCAGAAACATGGCATCAAACTGAATGCCAAAAAGTGCATCATCATCCCTTTTTGGGGAGAATGATGTCCCCACAAATTATCACATTGATAATAAGGCACTAAGTACGCAATCAGTCGTGAGGGACTTGGGAACCCAGGTTGATATCAAACTGACTTTTGATCACCATATTACCTTCATGATCCACCTCATTAGTAAGGGTATCTCATCCAGGGACAAGGTGGTCATAACATCCCTGTATTCTTCCCTTATAAGACCGATTACTGAATACTATGCCTCTTTCGGCATGTACCTCACAAAGCACATGCAGCAGCTGGAGAGACCACAGAGATTCCTCATCCAGAGAAACCAGAGCCTCAAGCATCTACCCTGCACAGATAGGCTAAACACCCTGTCCCTCTACTCAGTCTCCTACAGACTCCTCAGAGGTGACCTCTGTGTGGCACACACAGGAATCTCAGACCACACCCTGATGGGACTGCTGCATATCCGCAAGTCAAGCTCCACTCGAGTAACCCACACGCAAGACCTCAACCTGGTCTGTGATATTAATAAGACTTGTTAGCAGGACAGATTTGTGTCCCAGAGACTCCCCCTTTTGTGTAATAGACTCCCTCTCCACATAAAGCAGAGTACCTCATTAAACATTTTTAAGCGCAACCAGGATAACTGGGTCGGGAACAGAAAACACACCCCTGGGATTCCACCTATGTCCCTGCTGGGCAGTGGCATAGGGTGCTGACTTGGAACATGGGCTAAATTCTTGGCTAGGCTTGTAAGGGCCTCAGGACCAATAGCCTAGTAACTTCCTATGATCGTATGACAGAGGCATGTGGGGAAGGGGGTGGAATCACTGCATACTAACAAGCCAGCTGTAGTAACAGCTTGAGCAGGCAGGCCAAACAGAGCCAGATAACATTTTTCTGTTCTGTACAATAACCAGAATGTTCTGCACCAAAATGAATCTCTTGAACCATGGATTCCAGAAGGAAAGTAATAATGCTTGAATCAAGTCAAAACACATAAACTTAAATAAATATCAACACAATACATGTTCTCATTTTAAGTTATTAGTTTTTTAGTATGAAATGTGTATTATACTCATGTATTTTGGTATTAGTAAAATTTGTATTACTTTTCACTTGTTTATTGAATGTTCTGGCTCTTTGAGATGGACACTGCTTTCTTGATTAATTGATTAATTTATTGACGAATTTATTGAGGGCAATATATAAATTTTTGAAAGGAGACGATGGCTTACTGCTGAAGAATTCCGATATGTTTAAGGACGGAAGTGATTAACTAGCCACATGTATTGTGTTGATAGTTATTCAAGTTCATGTTTTTTTTTACTTGATTCGAGCATTATTACTTTTCTTCTGGAATCCGTAATTTATGAGATTAATTCTGGCACAGAACATTCTGGTTATTGTTTTTCTACCTGCATTATACCACTTATTTGAGGTCTGTTCTGTACAATACTGAAAAATTAGGCCATTATCTCCAACTGAATTTGTAGTCTTCCTGCTATGCACATGCATTCTTAACAGAGGGAAAAAAAATCATCAGACATATTTATACCTCTCAACCTTTTATGGGAAGAATTCTGGACAAAGCCAACAGTAATGTGGGTGGGAGAACAAAGGTCCAAAATCAGGGACAGATTTTAAACATTGATCTTATAAACTTAGGCTGTTGCTAAATAATAAGTCAGGAACTAACATACTTTTTCTGAAGGATATGGAGTCTCAAACTCAAATACCTTCCATTATTCACAAACTTCAATCCTCAATGATTTGTCAGGGCCCCACAAATGTTATTAGAAACAGATCAAAAAATATAAAGCAAGAAAAAAATGTAGTGTGTGAGGGCAAGTGTCTAAATCCTGAGCTTCTCAAATGAAGGAACATGGCTTGCCTTAAAATTGGGAGGGGGGCTTTTAAATGCAGGCAGTGAAATCTAAAACTGCTTAGAGCTGAAGCATACCTCTCAATTGTTCAGATTTTTGCAGAATGTCCATGTATTATATTTTTGCCCTGTTCCTAATACAGTTTGTTGCTTTCTGGCAAATCATTGAAAACAGAAGTCACTAAATAATGACAGAAAATTGAGTATGAGTTACTCTAGCTACTTTTTAAGTTTATATGAGAAAATGTTTAAATATGTATCTGATTTTTGGGCCTTTGGCCCCTCGTTGGGTTTGGCTTTGTCCAGATTTCTTGTGTTAAGAGGTTGAGAGATATAAGATGAAGCAAGATGTAACCAGAGGAGGTACTGAGTATAATGACTTAGAAAGAAACATTGAGTAGAGTGTAACCTGAATGCAAAATTGGGTTTGCTATGTTAAACAAGTTACTATCACAAGGCTACTTTGAAATATTGCCTTTCTTTATACATTCTTTGTGGGTGGTAAAATGACTTATTTGTTTCAGTAAACCTACCATTATTTATTTATTTATTTTTGAAGCACTGTCTGTACTTCAGGTGGAGCCTATGTGGCTATCTCAAGCAGCAACCAGGTTGTGAAAGAATCTATGAAGAAGCTTCCACTTCTGAGCCAAATGAACTGCCATGTTGAGACCATACCTCTAAACCTGCAGACATTGAAAACAGGTACAAAGGCCCTCGAAAACTAGGAACATCTGGGTAAAAATCTGGATGTCTAATTAACATACAATTTGAATAGTAAATAGCAGATAGTGCCTCTCACTTCCAGAAGGCATGTGGGATACTACTCAAATGTTTAAAGAACAGAGATTGACAAAAATGATGTAACAATATAAGTACATTAGCAAAGACCGTGTGTGTGGTTGATGTGACAGAGCAAGATGCAGAGGACAGGAAAAATGGAAAGAGATGATCCACTGTGGCGACCCCTAATGGGAACAGCCGAAACAGAAGAAGAAGAAGAGCAAAAACAGAGTGTAAAATCTGTACACTTTAATGAATTGTACTGCAAAATTCTACCACACAAAGTCATTTATTTTTGCTTCAGAAAAAGGCAGCTGGAAGATGTGTGCCCTCTTTCTTCAGATTATTGATGCCACTAATATGTTATTCATGTAGTGTGGCATTCTGTTTACTAGGCAGCTTCAAAAATCACATGTGATGAGGGAGATTTGGAAAATTGTGCGATGGGGTAAATCAAGCCTGAAAATAGGGACACATCTCCAAAAATGTACCCATGTGCAGAGGTAAATTGGGCCTCAAAATAGGGGCATTCCTCCAAAACAGGAACAGTTGAGAGGTCTGGTTCAGACTGCTAGAAACTCCTCTGTGCCTGGAAGAAGAGTTGTCAGTAACTGCTGATCCATGGACAACACAGTCCTCAAACTTGCTTGAAGGCAGTGTACAAGGAACTTAACAAAAAAGGTATCAAAGATAGTAATAACAGCAAAGGCTAACCGAAGGGATCAAAGGGAAACCAAGGGCTTTTCTTATGTGCATAGAAGAAATATGGAAGAGTCAGAAAGAATTAGCCAGGCAGAGGAAAGATGGGAGGAGAGTAACAAAACACAGAGGGAGAAAAAAACAAGTATGCTGAATAAAAGCTTTGCTTCAGTCTTCATATAGGAAAGCACATGGAGAGTGATATGCTGGAAAACAGCAGGATGGTGGAAGGGTAGACAGACCACAGGACAGAGATGTTGGAGTTTTGAGTTTCAAAGGGAGCTGTCAGCTCATAGGAAGAATAAAGCACCAGGACCAGATTACCTGCTTCCCAAAGTCCCTAGAAATCTGTGTTGTCAGACACCAACGGAGATCTTCAACAGATAACGGACTAGTGCAGAAGTGCCAGAGAACTAGAAAAGAGGAAGTGCTGTATCTTTGTGGAAAATATGTTAGATGAGCAGAAACAATCTGCTGAACTATAGTTCTTTCACCTTAACAACTGTGGTGAGGAAAGTATTGGAGAAAATCCTGAGTAGAAAGCTTGTAATATTTCCAGATAACAGCCTGCATACGGTCTTGAACAGAATGATCTGTCAATCAAACCACATCTAGATTTATGCTATGGGAATAGCTGAACCCGTCAGAGGAGCAAAAGAAGACATTGCCTACCTAGACTTCAGCAGTCTTTTGAGTTTTTCCTAGAAGGAGGCTGATAGAAAACTGGAGCAAGAATGAGGGACTTAGTAGCTGCATGGTTGAATAATAAGAAATGGTGGTAGTGGATGTGTTTAGAGGGACAATTTCAAGAATTAGGAAAGTGACTATTGTTTTCCTGCATAAGGTCTTTCCTAGATTCAACACCTTTCAGTGCATTTGTCTCAGACATATATGAAGGAAGAAAGAACAGAATCAACCTCTTTAATGATGACCATTCAGAAAGGGAGAGTCTAGTACAGGATTTGAAAAGGGTGAAAAAGAGGTGAAAAGATGGCAGCTATTATTTCACCTGGACTGGACCACCAGGATAAGACTGACAGGGCAGTGACAGCAGTAGACACAATTACTGGGGTATATCCATAAGGCGATCGATTCCAGAAACAAAAATGGAATGTTTCCATTTTGTAGGGCCTTGGTTAGACACCATGTGTAATAAGTAATGCATGTATTTCTGGAGACTATCTAATCAAAAAGACCTCAGGCGCTAAAAGGGATCCAGAGAAAACAATGAGAAAGATCTAAGAGATGGGGAGAAAAGAATATGACCAGAGGCTACATGAACTAGGTCTCTTTTCACTTCAGAACAGAAGAGGCTGAGGGACTAGATGTTGACACACAGAACATGTCAGGAAAATGTGAAGGGATCATTTTGAACAGGAAGGAGACAGGAAGATGGAGGGTGCACAGAAAACAGATTGCAAGGATTAACTACTATTTGGTTCTCTGAAAGTACATTTTTAACAGAGATAGGCATGGACCCTTGTAAAAGACTACTTGAAGGTGCGATAAGACAGAATTCACAGAGGTTTTTCAAGAGAACATGAGAGAAGTGAAGGAAGAGTAAAAGAGGAAGAAGGGATGGAGGAAGAATTTTAAATGCACTTAAAAGTGCAGTATTAGTCTTTTCTGCCATTAACCAAAGGTAATATATTGTAGTACTATTAACATATGAGTGAAACAATAACTCTAACACTTAAATAAAGTGAAACATTAACTAGGAGGTAGGAAGCCATGATGATCATTAGTACACCATATCTCTTATCTCTCTCTCGCTCACTCGGTCATGTAGTAAAAGGCCACAGTTGGACAATTAATGGCTTGTTAGCATGCAAGGTAAGCACCAATATCAGTTTGTTTACTGGTTCCTACCCTGTAATCTGTAGTCATCTGAACAGAAATCTGCAATGACAGCACATGCTCTGATCTGCAGGAGATGGATTCCTCCAAATTAATAACAGATAAAGTCCTACCAAAAGAACACAGGCTAGTAAAGGAAAGGAAGGGGAGAAATGGAAGGCCATCATGGAAGTATCGAATAGAGAAAACTATAAAGCAATTAAGACAAGTGTCACTGTTAGACAAGTATAGAAGAGGGAACAGATCAACAAAAATGCTCAGAAAGATAGACATGATAAAAGCAACGTGCAGTATTATAACAGATCAGGATTTACCATGCACTATCATGAACAATAAACTAACAATATCAGCACAGGCAGAAAAACATAGAAGATACATATATAAATATAAAGGAAATGCACAAAATAAGTAATTTATTGATGACCCAAAAAAGTTTTATAGAAAACTGGGAAACAAGATAAAAGAAATTGAAAGACCACCAAAAAAAGAAGAAATACATACATTCTGGAGAAATATCTATGAAGATCCTGTGGAACATAACAAAGATGCTAAATGGATAGAAGAAATAAAGAAAGAATAAGAAGTTCAAATGTACAGGATATTAAATAGGATGAAGTAATGGCCAAAGAGATTGAAACAAAGTTAGGAAAAGCATCTAGTTGGAAAACCTCAGACCCAGATGCAGTACCTAACGTCTGGCTGCAAGTATTAACATCTCTGCACGAAAATGTTGCCATATGTAAGAACTATTTATATGCACACCCTGAACAGACACCAGCCTGGTTAACAACAGGAAACACAATGCTCCTACTTAAGAGCAAACCTGCAAGCCACCTTAAAAACTATAGACCAATAACTTGCCTTCAAACGACATACAAACTATACACAGTAATCAATGCCGATAGATTTTATAGTCATTTAGAAGAAAACTCAATTATGGCAGTAGAACAAAAGAGTAATGAAAGAAAGTCATATGGAACAAAGGATCATTTGTTGTTAAATAAAGTCATAGTGGAGAACTGTAAAAATGGGAAGACTACAAAAAAAAGCATTTGACAGTATCCCACATTCATGGATAAAAGAGAGCTTAAAATGTTAAGATACACTCTACACTTGTAAACTACATCACAGTGACCATGAAATAGTGGCAAATGACTTTGCAGTTAAACCATGATAAAGGACAAATTATTGTTCCCGGGATAAAAATTAAAGGGGATATCCTAGGGTGGCTGTCACCACTGCTCTTTTGTCTTACCCTTAACCCATTAAGGTGTCTGCTTAACAGATTAGGTCATGGCTATAATTTGGCTCCCAGAAAGCAACAAAGTGTAAATACTTCTCATCTTCTCTTTGTAGAGAATTTAAAACTGTATAGCTCATTAGATGAGGAATTGAAACTACAACTGCAAGTAGTCATAACTTTTACAGATGATATAAGAATGTCATTTGGTCATGATACATGTACAAAGGCAACCTTTAAAGTAGGAAAGCTGTAGCACCAAGAAAACATCAGTTTGGGACAAGAATGTGATATAAAAGAACATGAGCAAGAGTGAGTGTATAAATATTTGGGAATTGATGATGGATTAACAATAAAGCATGAAAAATGTGAA
The DNA here is from genome assembly GCF_019279795.1 of Protopterus annectens. Lineage (NCBI taxonomy): Eukaryota > Metazoa > Chordata > Ceratodontiformes > Protopteridae > Protopterus > Protopterus annectens. The sequence continues at coordinate 1,219,462,158 of NC_056744.1, forward strand.
TAAAACTTAGGAATATTTTAGAAGACTTAAATTAATCCTGAAAAACAATTTGCTCTTCCTGTTCTAACTTACAGTTTTGGAATGAGTGACTGGCCCCAAAAGGTGTTGGATAAATTAGACAGGACAACAAGGATGCTTCATGCTCATCAAATGATTTACAAAAATCGGTGCATATCAAGATTATATATTCCCCATTCTGAAGGCGGTATGGGCCTCCTTGAAACTGATTACATGTACAGATCCACAATTGTGGGACTGCATACATATCTGCTGACCTCACAAGACCAAAATATAGTCAAAGTTTTGAAACATGAGAACAATAAATCTAAGATGACTTCCCTGCTTAGTCTAGCAGAAGCATGTCGGCATCAAGAGGGAATGGAAATCAAACCAGAAGTAGATAAAAATCAGACAGGAACTGAATGTGCTAAAAAAAAAAAACAAAAGAAAAAATATAAGGTGAAGGATCAGATGAGAAGTCAAGAAATGTAGAAAATGCACATATGTAGTTGCAAATGAAGAAAACTCCTCGAGAAACCTCATGTTGGTCAGGATCGAATGAAGGAATGGTTAAGGGGAGGAGAATTAAAACTAAAAGATGAAAGGATAATATTGGTGGCCCAAGATAGTGGGCTATGTACATGTTGGTTTAAAAAGGCCATTGAACATTTGGGAGAAACAGACAAATGTATGTTTTGTAAAACATAATTGGAAAAAGTTGCACACCTTGTTACTGGTTGTGACATACTAATGGCAGAAGGACTTCATACTGAAAGGCATAATAATGTAGCAAGAGTGTGGCAGTGGGGATTGTGCAAACATTTTAATACTGAAGTAGCTGAAAAACACTGGAAACAGTCACAAAGCATCATATTAAATGATGAAGTCTATGTCACATGGGATCACCCATTACCAACAGTTGAAAAGATAGATGAGAGAACAACAGATATAGTGGTCCATGAAAAGAAGACAAAAGTAGCATTGATCACTGAAATCATTACACCCAGTGACTACAGTGTCTTGCATACAAAGAGGGACACAAAATTATAAAATATCAGGATATGCAGGCAGAAATTAGAGCAATGTGGAAGAAAGATACCCAGGCAGTTCTAGTAGTAGTTGAGCAACAGGTCTTATAAAAAAGAATCTGCAATCATATTTAGATATGTTACCATTACATGTAACTCCATATGAATTGCAGAAGGAGTCATTACTGAGTACATTATGGGTGCTGGGAAGAGCACTTCTGGCTAACATCAAAGATTGAAACAAAACTAATTTCATGAACTTTAATCATATTTTGACTTAGGAATGGGGCCCATTGTATTAGAAACCCAAACAACTTGGAAAAATTAAAAAATGAAAGATCCTGTGGAACATAATAAAGATGCTAAATGGATAGAAGAAGTAAAAGAAAGAATAAGAAGTTCAAATGTGCAGGATATGAAATAGGGTGAAGTAATAGCTAGAGTGAAACAAAGTTAAGAAAAGCTCCTAATTGGAAAACCCCATGCCCAGATACAGTACCTAACTTCTGGCCAAAAGTATTAACATCTTTACATGAAGATTTAGCTATCAGTAAGAACTATTTATATGCTCACCCCAAACAGACACCAGCCTGGATAACAGGAAAAACAGTACTCCTACTTAAGAGTGAACCTGCAAGCTGCCCTAAAAACAATAGACCAGTAACTTGCCTTCCAACGACATATAAACTATACACTGGAATTGATGCCTACAGAGTTTATAGTCATTTGGAAGAAAACTCAGTTATGGCAATAGAACAAAAGTGTAATAAAAGAAAGTCATGTGGAACAAAGGATCATTTGTTGTTAAATAAAGTTATAATGGAGAACTGTAAAAAGAAGTATGGCATGGATAGACTACAAAAAAGCATTTGACAGTATACCCACATTCATGGATAAAAGAGTGCTTAAAAATGTATAAGATACACCCTACGCTGATCAATTACATTACAGCGACCATGAAACAGAGGCAAACCACTTTGTAGTTAAGCCATGATAAAGGACAAATTATTATTCCTGGTATAAAAATTTAAAGGGGGAAATTCAAGGGTGACTCTGTTACCACTGCTCTTTTGTCTTGGCCTAAATTATTAAGCTGTGTACTTAACAGATTAGGCTCCCAGAATACAACAAAGTGTAAAGACTTTTTATCTTTTTTTTGCAGATGATTTAAAACTGTATAGTTAATCAGATGAGGAACTAAAAGCACAACTGCAAGTTGTCAAAACTTTTTCAGATGATATAAAAATGCCATTTGGTCTTGATAAATGTGCAAAAGCAACCTTTAAAGCAGGAAAGCTGCTGCACCAAGAAAACATAAGTTTAGGACAGGAATGTGATATAAAAGAACTTGAGCAAGAGGGGGTGTATAAATATTTGGGAATCGATGAAGGATCAACAATAAAACATGAACAAACGTGGATAAAACTTTGTAAGAAATATTTTAGATGACTTGAATTAATACTGAAAACAGTGTTGACATATAGGAACAAAGTTCAAGCTATAAACCAATTTCCAAAAGGTGTTGGATAGGTTGAACAGGAAAACAAGAAAGATGCTTCATGCTCGTCAAATGAGTTATAAAACAATGCATACCAAGGCCATATATTCCCAGTTCTGAAGGAGGAAATTGATTATATGTATGGATCTGCAATCATGGGACTGCATACATATCTGCTGACCTCACAAGACCCAAATGTAGTGAAAGTTTTGAAACATGAGGAGATTAAGTCTAAGATGACTTCCTTGCTTCATTTAATAGAAGCATATCGGCATCAAGCAGGAATGGAAATCAAACCAGAAGCAGATAAAATCAGGCAGCAACTGAATGTGCCAAAAACAAAATAAAGAATTAAGGTGAAGGATCAGATGAGAAGGAAGAAATGTGGAAATGCATAAATATAGTTGGAAGTATAGAAAACTGTTGGAGCAATCTTATGTTGATCAGGATTGAATGCAGGAATGGCTAAGGAGGGTGAGTTTAAACTAAAAGATGAAAGGTTAATATTGGTGGCCCAAGATAGTGGACTATATACTCATTGGTTTTCAAAGTCCATTGAGCATGTGGAGAAACAGACAAATGTAGGTTTTGTAAAACAGAACTGGAAACAGTCGCACATCTTGTTTTTGGTTGTGATACACTAGTGGCAGAATGACTGTATACTGAAAGGCATAATAATGTGGCAAGACTGTTGCAATGTGGATTATGCAAACATTATAATAGTGAAGTAGCTGAAAAACACTGGAAACATAACCCAGAAAGCATTATAGAAAATGATGGTTTATATCACATGGGATAATCCACTATCAACACTTCAAAAAAATAGATGCGAGAAAAGAAGACAAAAGTAGCATTGATCATTGAAATTGCAACACCCAGTGACTACAGTGTCTTTAAGTATAGAGAGACAAAAACTCTTAAAATAACAGGATTTGCAGGCAGAAATAAGGGCAATGTGGAAGAAGGATACATAGACAGTTTTAATAGTAGTAGGGGCAATGGGTATAAAAAAGAATTTACAATTGTACTTATATATGCTACCGATACATGTAACTCCATAAGAATTTCAGAAAGAGTCATTACTGGGCACATTGCACGTGCTGCAAAGAGCACTTCTGGCTAACAGCAAAGATTGAAACAATACTAATTTCATAAACTTTAATCATACTTTGACTTAGGAATGGGGTCCAGTCTCGTCATGGTATTAGAAACCCAAAAGAATTGGGAGAAATTAAACAGGAAATTGTTATACTTTATCACAGCTTAATTACATAAGATATAATGCAGAACATTAATGGAAATGCATGCAGTCTACTAGTATCATGTAGAGATCATTTACTAAGCAACAACACTGTCAAATGGTCAGAGAAACATTTTAAACAGAAAAATATGCACTGATTTCATCCCAATTCAATAAAAGAATAAGATAATGAATATTATACACTGGAAAGGTTCTATAAATGATAAGTTCAACTCAGAATACATATACAAAATAAAAATAATTGGAAGCAAAGACCATAGATCAGAAACATTTAAAAAATGATCAAATATGGAAGACCTTCCTTGTGTGGTATGAAGGCTGGATTTAGAATTTCTGTATTCTGAATCTGGCATATTTTTTCTCAATTTTTTGTCAACCAGATAAACCCATGAGGCACACATGCTTATTTTCAGGGGCTACCCATAAGCATTATCTTATTAAGTGACATATTCAGAGTCATACAGATAGAATGAAGACTGACAGAATCTAACCTGGGACTATAGGATAAAAGTAGTTAGATACTTAGCCCTAATTGTGTGCACTCAGCTACCAAATGGTTTCAGGCCTGTGATGGTACACATCATGATGTCATCCATGGCATTTCCTAACTACATATATCTGCTCATCCCTGGTGTCCACCATTTCTTTGTTTGCCCCTCCCACATTTTCAAACTTGATCCTTGTTATGATAAGGTTCTTCTGTTCATATGCTCTTTGCATTAGTAACTGATCTGAGGTTTGATTTAATCTTTCAATTTTGTTTAGGATTGGGTATGAAATGATAGAAGGTTACTTATCTCTTTGTTTAACAAGCAAGTTATTACATTAATGTCTGCCTTAGGCTTTATTTCGAGGACCAGTTGGTATCATATTGTCCTAGAAGCAAGCCTGTGGATTTTGTGGTCTTCCAGGTCTGGCACGAGTATGTTCTTCCTCGGGTAGTAAAGGACAAATTTTGCCATGTTTCACTATCTTCAGGGAGGGACCTGTAGTTTGGAGGAGGTGTATTCCATCATGAATGATACATCTTGGGGTATTTGCACTTTTCTTCCCCAAACTGACTGTCAAGGCCCTGGGTACATCTGACCTGGGAAATGGCTCTTGAGGTATCCAGTCTCAGATCGGGGATGCTTAGGGCCAAGACTCTGTCTCTTGGGGCCTCTCCCAAATCCTTTTTGGACTTTTTAACCTTTGCTTTTTTAAATACCTTTACTACATTCTTAGATTGTAGCTATAGGTACTGTAGAGAAAAGAAAACAAACCATAACTAGCATTTTTTATTTGCATGCATTATACAAACATGGTTTCTTCTTAGCAATTATTATTCAATTCATTATATAAATTACTCAATTCCTGTCTTCCCTTAAACCTCACTCCTCCTCCTGAACATTGTTCTGCATATATTGTTCCCACAAGTTGATTTATTTCTATGCAGTTTGTTCCTTCCCTTTTATAAAGATCCTACTCTGAATTCTTTTATCTCCTTTACAATATCCAGTACTTCAATTAAGAGCTGATTTAGATTTTGATTTCCGTTTTGTAGTGTTTTTTTTTTGCAGCCAATAGCATTAAACTTAGTAAGGCCTTACCATCTCTGGGCAATTCAGATCCCGTATCTCATCTCCAAGGACTAATTTCCCCTAGTTTCAACCATTTACTCTGAAAACATTTCTGTCAATATCAAACTATGAATATTTAATAAACAAATCCACCATGATTTAGACATAAAAATATATTTAATATAATTCCTAAGAGCTTTCATGCTCAAAGATACTTCATCAGACAAATTCACATATCAAACCGATAAAACAGACATATTTAAATACAAATGAATGAAGTCACGTTCGATCACATAAAACAGGCCTTAAAGAAACAGATTCATTTAAACCAATTTCTGTCAATGTACTCTGTAAGAAATTTTTTAAATCTGCCAACTCATTATGTTCCGAAAACATGTTCCCAATTACCCTTCTCTGTTCCACAACTTCAGCATTTGCTATCTACTTGAGGAAAATATCTCTGAAGTCTGATTGAGGTATAAAAATGCCTATGCAAAACCCCCAAGCAAAAATCCCAAACTTTCTGGACTTTGTTGCATACTTGGGAGTTATAAAGATGTCCCCAGGTTGTTCATTTATATATTGCCTTTCTGTTCTCTCCCTCAATATTTTCTAACCTGCAATATTTTATATTTTCCACTAATTGTCCTTTTTTAACATTTCCTTTTGTTCTAGGCCTAATTAAAAACTCTACCAGAGATGGTGTTTAACTTGGTACTCCCATATTCCTTTCTCTTTGCTAATGCACTATCAGTAACTGGTAGGGAAGGCAGTCTCTAACCTGCAGTCCAAACTTCTGCTTAGCATCACTCTACTCAAAATACCCTGGTTCCTTTGCTAATTTTCTCCAGTAAATTCCAGCCCCCTCTTGCCTATTTTCTTTACTGCTTGCATTCATTCCTGTTGGTAAGAATATTTTTACACTTTCCTGTTTTGGTTTAGTCTTAGGATATATTCTGTTACTTTATGAATCTGATATTCTGCATGGCTGTTGTTATTCTCCTTAAGGACCTGCATCTAAAACCCCACTCTGTTCTCACTTCTCAAACTCCGATTTCATCATTGTCTCTATTCACTTTCATTCATAACCTTCTGCTTCATGTATGCATATGAGCTTCAACTGTACAGCTTTAAACTGTTCCTTCAATTCAGGTAATCAAAAACCACCTTGGTCTGTGGGGAGAATCAGTTTATCCCATTTACTTCTTACCCTGTTCCCCTTCTAAAGCAATTCTTTCAACTCACTATTTATTAATTATGACCCACAGCTTCTTTGGTTGATAAAAATGTGCCTGATCTGCATATAAAAACTAAGGGGAGTACAAACATTTTCACTGCTTGCAGCTTCTCAGTTTTTGTATTATCTTTTATTTGGTCTCTTCCCACATATCCTTAACTGTCATAATAGAATCTATTTCAATCAATACACCCAAGCACATCCTCTTACCATGCCCCCATAAATATGGATATTGCTGAACCAATTCATGTGTAGGTACATAGTTTATTTACCACCATAGTATTTGTTTTATCATCACATCACAACACTGAAATGTCAATTTCCAGATCTATCAAGTATCTGTATATATCACATGCAAATAAAGCTAACTTTCTTGAACACCATACCAGTTATATCCTTGAATGTGTGAGTCTCATATTTTCTTTGCCAATAGCTCTAAATATAAACCAAATAAAAAAGGAGAAAGAGGATACTCCTGCCTATTTCCTCTGTTCAAACATGGCTTCTCAGAGAGGAACCCCCGCATCTTAATTCCTGCCACTGACCTTTCATATACCCTCCTAATTAATGCTATTACTCTATCATGGAACACAAACGCTACAAATACAAATAACAAAGGAGAAAGAAGACACCCATGTGTAGTTCTTCTGTTCAAACACAACTTCTTATAAAATTACAGCTGCATTGAATGCTTTCTCTGCATCAAGACAGAGTATCAAATAACTATTTTATGTAGATGTCCTAACATCAGGTGCAAGACATCCCCCAGGCCAAGAGAAGGGCCATGAGTTTCTGGTATTTGGGCCAGCCAAGGGCTACCACAGGAAGGATAACCCACATTTTTAATACTGCAGCACTGAAACATGATGAACATCAACACTTTCTACTTCTTTATTCCCAAGTTATTGTGATAAAAGTTTTTGTGCTCCAGAGTTATCAAATGTGAATTGCTTAACAGCAACCTTTCTAAACTCATGCAAATTATCCTAATACTCCTTTATTTTCCATTTGGCACATTGCAGTTGCTGTTATTCTTGTGCTGTCAACCCCTCTAAATAATTCCTAATATTAGTAGATCCAGCTTTGAGTTTACCTGTTAGTATCAACCAATAGGTTAATGATAGTTATAAAACTATAGTCTACATATGCTATGAAACCATTGTTTGTAAGTTACATTAGACTCAAACTAGAGTATGGAATAATACTAAAACCTTATAAGAAAAAAAAACCATGCACAAATTGGAAAGTCTACTGCAGAAATATTCCAAGGATGTCTATGGATATGAAAATTTAAATTATTAGAAAAGATTAAAATATCTGAACTTGTACAGTGTCTAATATAGATATTTAAGAGGAGACCTTATGCAGGTATATAGGGCATTTAGAGAAAGCTACCAATTGGAATGTTTGGGGTTATAAAAAGTACTAGAGAATCATCAGATCATTACCTTACTGGTGGACAGATTGAACTATTGAGCTTCAGTTGACTGAGATTCAACTCATAAATTATCTGAGTTCCTCCATAGGAAATCAATGTTGGCGAGTTGTGCCAGAAGTGATTCCCTTTTGGGGAACTCTTCCCCTTTTTCAAGTTGGTACAGCCATAGATTTGGTATATATAAGTTGGAGGTGTGGGAGGTGGGCTTGCCAGCCACAACATGGAGTGCAGGCCTGGAAAACCATTTAAAAAGTATTTTTTGGCTGGATTTTTTCAGAGAATCTATCTCAGGGATTTTGATTCTCAGTGCATTCAATTTTGGCCACTCACAGTGCAGCATCATCAGACAAACTTTGTAGAAGATTATATAGGAATGAGAGAAGTACTAATTGGTTCTCTAATAGAGCAGCTGATGCATGGAATAGACTACCAAATTATATTAGAGAAAGCACTAGTTTCGATATTTTAAGAACAATTTATACACCTATTATAGGAATGACTGTTTTGGAATACTGGCAGGCTAGAGGGGCATTATTGCCTAGGCATGAAACATATATTTGTATGTGCATATATGTGTATTACCATTTTTGAAATTCCTCTTTCTAAGTAGAAAAATTTCACTATCTCATTGTTACTTCATCTTTATCTTAGTTTTTTTGGTGCATTACCTGAAATGGTTATTGGATGTATTACAAAGCTTTCAAATAAATGCAGATGTTCTTGTGACATATAATGTCTAGCCAGTCTAACTCAGTTGTATTACATTGGGGAATAATATGCAAATTATGTCTAGGATTCTACAACCAAATTCACATCTTCCTTACCAAGCATTCTCATATATTTATTTTCAGAAATCATCCCCCTTTTGTTATACTTTCCTTTTTAAGTCAACTGATATCCTCTCACAATTATAACTAAGGTTCTCATCCCCATCCGCAAACAGTATTCATACTGAAAACTTATCATTTCTCCCAAAATTCTCTTAAGCTCCACAATAGCAGTTTTAAGTCGAATATAAATTTATGTCAGCATAATCCTTCTCCCCTGAAAATAACCTCTTTCTACCACAAATATACCAATATTGTCTTTTCCACTCTTCTATCACAATTGCAGCCAGTTTAGCAAACAGCATTATTACCTCCTTGTCCTTTGTCTCTGACATTTTGCTGACTGTCCACCCAGAAATCCTTTCTTTGTCAAAGTCGCATGCTAATTTCTATCCAAATGTGTATCTTGCATTAGTGCTATTTTTGCCCCGTACTTCTTAATATATTTCAATACTCTCTTCCTTTTGTCAATACCTATATGGCTATTTACATTCCAAGATAATATGGACAGAGTAGCTATTATAATAGAAAGCTATTACTATTGCTTATTAGATGTGACAGTTCTTTTAAGTGTAATTTTCAGCTTTTAGCTTACATGCACACATTAGTGTTTCACAGGTTAATATCATATGTAGTTGCTTCTTCCCATCTTTATTTGAACCTAAGTCAAAATTTTCAATAATTTTTGCTTCAATGAAAATGCTTGAAGAAAGAAAGAAAGAAAAGAAAGAAGGAAAGAAAAATTTGGAACCTCCATCCCCTTTTAACTTAGAACAAATGCACACAATTTTGTACATTTTCATCAAATGTTTATCCTTCTAGATAGAAGCAGTTGCCCCAAAATGGCACAGCCATTGATTTGATGCAATTGACCCAAATTAATGGATGGACTCACAGGCATTACCTAATCTAAAATTAAGGTTACCAATGCTAATCAGTTCTTTTTTTATCTCTTTTCTCCTCCCAGATATGAAAAAAGATTGCATGCTTTCAGTAAACATTAACCTTCAGCCCTAGAAAAGATGCATTGCCTTCATTTCAATATATTAAATTCTGAGTTGTTTTATTAAATACATTAAAGTACTGGGTTTATACTAGATCTTTGAAAGCTTAGGTTGTCGAACGCCGAAACGTCGACACCTAAACATCAAAGTTTAATAAACACAACAGGCCAATTACGCAAATTTTTTCCCTGGGCAAAAATTTGCTTAGCCATCATCGAGGATTTGCCCTTTTCCCCATACAGAGTAATCTTGGAGTTGGTATATTTAGTTGCGGGGGGGGGGTGGTTAGGGTTTTAGAGTTTTTTTTTCTTTGTTGGCCACGTGAATTTTTCCCTGGGAAAAAGTTTGCATAATTGGCCTGTCACGTTTATTAGATTTCGATGTTTAGGTGTCAATATTTCGGTGTCCGACAACCTAAGCATTCTAAGATTTAATAAAGACCCAAAGTACTAAGGCTGCTGGGGAGGTAACTGCTTATACAACTTATTCACTTCTTAAAGTGTCAAAATTCATTTATTTTTCACTGAATAGTTTGTCAGCATACCTTCAAATATTAATTACACTGCATCTCGTACATGTCACTCATGTTCAGGCCTTTCATGCTTAATTGACATCGAAGTTTAATAAACACAAGCCATCATCTTGCCCTTTTCCCCATACAGAGTAATCTTGGAGTTGGTATATTTAGTTGGGGGGGGGGTGATTAGGGTTTTAGTGTTTTTTTTTTTTTTTCTTTGTTGGCCACGTGAATTTTTCCCTGGAAAAAAGTTTGCATAATTGGCCTGTCACGTTTATTAGATTTTGATGTTTAGGTGTCAATATTTAAGATTTAATATAGACCCAAAGTACTAAGGCTGCTGGGGAGGTAACTGCTTATACAGCTTATTCACTTCTTAAAGTGTCAAAATTCATTTATTTTTCACTGAATAGTTTGCCAGCATACCTTCAAATATTAATTACACTGCATCTAGTACATGTCACTCAGTAGACAATGTTCAGGCGTTTCATGCTTAATTGACTGGAGCTGCAGACTTCTCATTTCCAAGTTTGTAATAAAAAAAAACAGCTATTGACTTTATAGATGCATAAAAGAACTCTTCTAATTTCACTCAGAAAACATTGCTCAGCCCACTTGTGATAAGTACTTGCACCTGTGGATGTTCTGTCTCCCAGTGAAAGCTTTTGCTAATGGAAAACATAGAAAAAAATCAAATGACTTTGCAAATTCAAGAAAGGACCATCATTTTCCAGGCCTTCATCATTGTATCTCATTTTTCAAGCCTGTTTGCTTATAAATTGCCTATAGTTTAAACCAAGGACATTAATAATCTAGACACCCACCTCTGTAAAACAAGATCTTATTATCTTAATTCTACATACAATGTGATCAATATACTTTTATATTACTGCCCCTTCAGCCAAAGATCACATTTTATTCACTTTATCTGACTTATATCCAGCCTTTTTTACCCTGTTACCATGTAAATAAAGCTTGGATACCTTATAACTATAAAAATAGTACTTTCCTGCTTTAATATATTTCACATATACAGCAATCACTGATAAAACTCTCCCACCTCACATTTAAAATACCCTTGGCTGCACACTATACAAAACTGCTTTACAATATAACATGCAATTTACCTCATGAAATATATATATATATATTTATATATATATATATATATATATATATATATATATATATATATATAGGGTCCCTATTATTTTAGCGAACGCAATGAATTGCAAACGCTGTTTAGTCAAACGTCATTATGTGAAATGACAAAATACCGAAAGTACTGAACAGCGATTTTTTTTCCTAGGGAAAAAAAAAAATCACTGGGCCGTTTTTGGAACTTTGCCATTTCCTCCACTGTGGTGCAATCTTGGAGTTGGTATATTTAAGTATGGGAGCGAATCCTCCCACTTTATTTTGTGTTTTAATTTTTTTTTTTTTTTTTTTTAATGGATCAGCGATTTTTATCCCTGGGAAAAAAATCACTGATCCATGTATTCGACATTTTGGGTTTTTGGGGATTGTGAGTTGATTATATAGCATTCGCAATTCATTGTGTTCGCTTATATAATATAGACCCATCACATATATATACATATATATGTGTGTGCATGTCTGTATAAATATACATAGCTCTGAACTTCTTAAGAGGCTATTGTGAAGCACACACCCTAATAATCTGTGACAAACAGCCAAACTGTGGAAAGTACAATTGTGTACACTTACCATAAATGTAGATGTTCAAGTGTATTCACTATTGCAGTCATTACATTTGGTTTATCTGCCTGCAGGTAGCCCTCAGCCGGCCTGAATATCATAGTCTTGGATTCCTGCATCGGATGCTGTCTCTTCTTCCATGACGTCAGGTCATCAGGGGTATAAAACATGCAGCCGATGCCATTACATCAGTTTTTCTTGCCCCAGATGTCAGATACCCCCATAATGGAAAGCAATTATATGTTAGGTTACACCTCCAACAAAAAGCAAATACACCAGAAAGCAGAAATACACTAAACAAGAAGAAAAGTATAACGAAGAGAAGTCAGGGGGCTGGAGGGAGGGTAACCAGGACTGCAACAGTGAATACACTCGAACATCTACATTTATGGTAAGTGTATACAACTGTACTATGTTCTTTGTGTTTCACTGTTGCAGTCATTACATTTGGGTTGATTCACCAAAAGCAACTAATCAGGATACACCACGAAAACACCTTTTCCAGTAGAAAACTTTATTCCAAAGAATGAATAAAAATGAATAAGCGCTTTCGCTTGCAGCTAGCAAGCTTCTTCAGATACAATTACTTGTGTGCATGCAGGGTTTATATACTAAAACAGTATCAGCTGATCACATCATTTCACACTTCATTGTATAATTAAAACATTAATTAAGTGCATAATTAAGCTGAAAAATACATTAACCCAGTCATGGCCAGGCACTGCAAACAGTAGTTCAAGCATAAGCCAAGACAAAATAAAATAAAATAACTTCAACCACTGTTGTAGATGTATAATGCTTGCTAATAAATCTAATAACATGTCACTGTGTATTAATATGTTGACGCAATGTTGCAATAAAGACTCATCATATTCACTATTATTAAAGTATAAAAATATAGAAAATATATACTAAAAAATTTTTAAAAACTTTGAAACATAATACCAATGAAATAGGAATCAGATAAGTAAAATTGATTCAGTTTCATCAGATGGTACAGAGTTGAAAACTCTGTGTAGATGAAAATGTATGTATATGTATACACATATACATGACTCTTAGTTAAATCTACCTCATCCTTTGTCTAATACAGAATAATTTCTTATTATAACATATCATTAAGTATCGCTGGATGCATCATCTCAAAATTTTAGCTTATTGCAAGCATGAAATAATGATATTCAAAATACAAATCTGTCTAGTAAATCCAAAACAGACACTATAAACACAATAAAATGTATTTAAAAATAATAAAATAATATGCAAGAAATTGCTGATCGTTGTAATAAAATAAAGACAGAAAATACCATGATGTTGTTTCATCAACTATTTACCCAATCAAGCAAACTGCAACTGCACTAACACTCTTGTGTAATCCTGTATATACCGGAAACATATTTACTCTGAAGCTCAAGACAATCAGCCTGATGACTGCTGTTCCTACAGATTGTCATCGTTGCTGGCGGTTAGATGGAACTAGGGCATAAAAGGAAACTGAAATGCATCCGATCCATATAGCATGCCGTCTCTCCAGTGTCGAGTGTGTATAAATACTTGGTGTGTAACTTGTTGGTAATTATACTAGCTCTGCGTCAATAGAGCTAAAACAAAACAATAAACTATTAGATATTATTAAAAAATATATATTAAAAAATATATATATTCTTTGGATCAAATATGTAGCTCGTTGGAATGTCGAAGCATAAACCAGCCACATATCCTGCTCCAAATAAATGATGCTTCAACATCAGTAAATAACAAGGAAGTAAAATCAGTGTCTTCCCTCATATACATTGGTTCAACTAAACTCATAGATGGTCCGTGGACCAACTGAAGACCAGTCTCTCTATCAAGGGGGCTCCATGATTCTAAAGAGGATAGCCTATATAACTGTAAGCAGTGCGAACCACTATTAAAGAATTATAAAGTATCATGTGCTATGAAACGTAATGAATATAGTAAATGCCAAGTAAAAAATTCATCATGCTATTGAAACAAATCACAATCTAATGGGCCTAAAAAGATCCACATTTAAGAGGTACATAAGGCCAATAAAATTGATAGCCTTGAGTTGCTATAAATAAATACATAATATTATTATTAATTACTAGTTCAGAAATAAACTCTAAGGACATATGTTGTACTCCCACCACACTATTGGTGTATCTTACCACATGGTGCTGCGTATATTCTATAGTGAAAATAAAAACTGAAATATACGCGTTACCATATTCCCATCACTATTTCCTCATGATGGGAGAGGTCCTATTGTATGTTGTTTAATGTACGTGCTAACATAGGATCTAAAGGCGTATATTATACTCTCACTACACTATTAAACATCTTACCACATAATGCTGAATATGTTCTATGAATAAGATAAAATAAAATAGAATAACTAAACCCTGAGATGTGCATATATCCATGGTCCTGACATTTTTCTCTCAAAAATTGAGGAGTGGATTCTGAGATCTGATGCCATTACATCAGTTTTTCTTGCCCCAGATGTCAGATACCCCCATAATGGAAAGCAATTATATGTTAGGTTACACCTCCAACAAAAAGCAAATACACCAGAAAGCAGAAATACACTAAACAAGAAGAAAAGTATAACGAAGAGAAGTCAGGGGGCTGGAGGGAGGGTAACCAGGACTGCAACAGTGAATACACTCGAACATCTGCATTTATGTAAGTGCATACAACTGTACTATGTTCTTCATGTTTCACTGTTGCAGTCATTACATTTGGGTTGATTCCCAAAGCTAAGGAAGGGAGGAGGAAGTTAGAGAGCATTAGGACCAGCTATTAAGCCCTGCAAAACTGCAGTGGCAAAACCAGCTCTGGATTTAGAAAAAATAGGCATGTGGTAATACTTGGTGAAGGTATGTACAGAGCTCCAGGTAGCAGCTTCTAGGATGTCCCTGGTAGGGACACCTCTTAGAAAGGCTGGAGAGGTAGATGTAGCCCTGGTGGAATGTGATCTTATCCCCTGTGAGGTAGGTTTTCCATGGTGCTTATAGCAGAAATGAATGCAATGGACTATCCACTTATAAATGGTTTGCTTTGAAATGGCCTTCCCCTCTGCCCCTGCAGCAAAGCCAACTAGCAGCTGTTCAGATTTTCTGAGAGGCTTAGACCTGTCCAAATAAAATCTAAGTTGCCTGTGCATGTCCAAAGAGTGCAGTATTCGTTCTTTGTTTTGTGGATTTGGGAAAAAAGTAGGCAAATGAATGGACTGATTAAGGGCCACACTAGACACCACCTTGGGCATAAAGGAAGGATTGGTCCTGAGGGACACTCTGTCTGCATGGAAGATGATGAATGGCTCCACTGCCATGAGGGCCTGTAATTCAGACACTCTTCTTGCTGAAGTGATGGCTAGAAGGAAGGCTGTTTTCCACTGAAAAGTATGTTTACCAACTTGTTCAGCAGAATGCATTAAATCCTTTAATTATTTATTTTCAGCACATTCAGGAATCAACATAATTTTCTGTTTAAGTAGTCCCATAATATGCTGCTGATACTTTAACATATGAAACTGGCAGTTTAAGGCCCTAATGGCAGAAGTGTATACCTTCTTACCACATCTGTCCAAGGCCCTGGAATCTCTATCAGAGGGGGTAGGGGTTTTGGCAGTAGTAGCCTTAATGCCTTTAGATCCTTCAGAAATGGTCTCTGGGTCCGCAGTAGAATTCTTGAAGAGGAACTTGTGAGACTCAGGTACTCTGTAATACCTGTCAGGTTTCCTGGGAGCTGGAGGTAAAGTGTCTGGGGCCAGGCTAGATTCTAAGAAGGCATAATCTACAATGTCCAGGACAGGAGGGATAGCTAAAGGCCTGTGTTGAGGGAGGAGTAAGAATTCCTTAAGCCTCTTTTTGGAGTCAGAGTAATCCAGGCTTTCCCAGTGGAAATGCTCCCTAAGAGTGTGCAAGGTTTCACCAAAAGAAAAATCTTCTGGAGGGGAAGCAGAGGGAATGGAATCCTCTGCATCAGAATCCTCATAGGTAGATAAGGGCAAATCCTGGTAATCAGAAGAAACAAATTTCAAAATCCTGATCAGAAGGAAAATCAGTTCTAGGTCTCTTAGAGGGTGAAAGCTGGCTTCCCCTAATTAAAGTAATAAGGTCTTCAGCCATTCTTATCATTTGTTTTTTGGCATATGGGCCTGACCATGTGATTTGGATGTCGATTTCTAGGCATGGGTCAAGTTTTAGGCCTTGAAGAAGATGGCGTTGGTTTGAAATGCAAGTCAGTTGGCCTGAATACACCATCAGAAGCCAGTGCCTGCACAGCAGCTCCAGACCCATCCAAGGTAGAGACATCCGCAGGTTCCATAGTTGAAGAAGCATCTTGCAGCATACCGGACTCCGAATGGGTCTCAGTAGAAGCCTGCGAATCTGAAGTAGCGGGTATCAGGGGCTGCGAAAGAGCCTCACTGAGTACCTGCAAACTGGCGACTAGCTTAATGGAAGCATCGTCAGCAGCTTTGGATCTATGCGGTCTGTCTCTGTCTTTATCTTTATATTTTTTCGGAATATCGGTAGTCGGATGGCTTACCGAAGCCATTTCTGGATAGTTAAACCAAGCACCAAAATAATTTGCTGCAAAAAGAAACTGACGATGAATAGTCCGGGGGTATGTCGTGGTCTGGGCCTAAGCAAGGAATGCAGTACGAATGAAAGTCTTTATGAGGTATTTGCTTTCCACAGGTAATACAATTAACTTTTACTGACATTGGTTAAGAGCAAGAAAAAGGATCCCCAACGGGGTACTTAGCTTTTTTGAAGACTTCGGTTCTGAAACTCAAAAATGAAAATTTCAGGAGTTGGCTGACCGGCACTTGCGAACTGCTTCTGCTTCGGGCACCACGCCACAAGAAAGACTCTTGTAATGGCATTGGCTGCATGTTTTATACCCCTGACGACCTGACGTCATGGAAGAAGAGACAGCATCCAACGCAGGAATCCAAGACTTTGATGTTCAGGCCGGCTGTGGGCTACCTGCTGGCAGATAATCTAAATGTAATGACTGCAACAGTGAAACACGAAGAACATCACCCTACTTTTGCACTGCGCGAAAGTGTACCATTTCCATGGTGCCTAGCTGAAATGGACTATTAGGCAAAAGCATGAAGTTCAAATACATATCCAAAAATTAACACAGTACATTTATACAAATCTATAAAAAAGACAAATTATAATTTAAACCAAACTTATACTCTACAAAACCATACATAATCAGATACAAAACAGCACTACTATAGAGTTTCATACTAAAATTAAAACTACTACTATACAGAATCAAGCTAAAACTGCCCCTTAATACCAGTCGTACAATATTACATTGCTCTAAATGTTTGCTAAACACTATCCTACTATAAACCTCCAATCTGGCATTAATGGCTATACATAGTATTACTGACCTACTGCAGTCCTTACTAATTCACCAAGAAAAAGCTTACTTTTCTGAGCAGATGTCCCCCCAAAAAATAAAACAAACAAAAAAAACCTCTTTCTAATCCTAATGTTGATCAACTGAGCCAAATAAAGTCAAGAACTTACCTCTGTACAGGTACGTCAAGCAGCTCCATCAGAAACACTGGGATCCAGAATAAAAAAAAACAGCAAGGTAGGGAGCTCTGAACTTCAGTAACTGTGGCACAAAACTAAAGGAATGTAGTCAAACTCCACAAAATCTCCTAACCAGCCCAGCAAAAGTGCCACCATCCTGATGTCCTAACTATATGCAATAAATCATATACCTTAAGGTTAAGATGGAATTACAATTTTTCTGGGAGTTCAGCAAAGGTTTGGACTTGTAGCACTCTGCAATGCACACTCCTACATGCTGCAGCTTGCCCGCATCTTTTCTCCTAATCCAAATCTCCTTCTCCAGTGCAGTCTTTCAGTCTTCCGCACTCCTTCACTAAAAATGATTTGTAGCAGCTGTAGAAGGAAAACTCCAAAACTTCTCCAGGAAAAGAAGTGCATTCCAAAAAATATAGGAAAAAATAAGTGATCTGCGATACCTGTTTTTCAAACCCTTGTGATGTTACTATTGACTGTGTTGCTAAGGGAAAGTCCTGTAGTGATTGGCCAATTTCTTTCTGACCTCATTGACTTGCTTTGCCTAGAAAATTAATTTCTGATTGGCTCATATACTTCGGGTGTATATTAAATGATCGAACTTTCAAAAGTCAGCTGTCATATGGTTGACACCATATGATCAAATTTTTGAGAGTTTGAACGTTTTAACGGAGATCTCCGTACAGCATGGAATGGGATGATTTCCCTTTTCTGCACTGTAGTGCAGTCTCGGAGTTGGTGTATTTAAAGAGGGGAGGTATGAGGGGGTGCACGGGGGCTTGCCCCCCTGCTTAAAAACATTTAGGTAGGTTATTTGTGTAGTTTATTTTTTTTATTAGATTTTCTAACTTTTAAAAGTTCGATCATATGGTGTCGACCATATGACAGAAATTTTGAAAGTTCAATTATCTAATATAGACCCTATACCTCAATGCTGACTGGCTCTATTTGTGGTACATGAGCCAATCAAAAATTGCAAAGCAGAGCCACCACCACTGTTCAATAAAGAACAGCGGAAAAGCACCTCAGAAAGCCTTTAAATGCAGAGCTTTCTGCACAATCCAGAGCACTTGGCTGCTTAGTATATATATATATATATATATATATATATATATATATATATATATATATATATATATAGATAGATATCTATATATATCTATATATATATATATATATGTGTGTGTGTGTGTATATATATATATATATATATATATATATATATATATATATATATATATATATATATATATATATATATATATATACACGCACATTTAGTCCTTTCAATGTCCTACTAAATATTAATTATATAAAGTAGGCTAAATGCTTTACAGTTCCCTCCTCAGTTTAACACAGTCAGCAAAATTCTAGTCTTTCTCAGCCAGTTCTTCTTGCAAAGCCACATTTTGTAAGTCTATTTGTATGTTTCACAGGAGTACTGACTTATATTCTCCCATTTATTCACTAATTTTACAGTGTTGCTAGTCTTCCTGATCTCCCAACACCAGCTTCTGGTTCAGTCCAAGGTACTGCTGATTCCTATAGTCAACTTCTTTACTTTTTACTGTCACTCAAGTATTTTCCTTTGGGATAATGGAAAAAAGTTGACTTGCAAAGTATCTCTATTGGATGTGTTACTGTCAAAAGAATGAAAAGCTGAGTCCCCCTTCTGCTTGTTGACTCACATTTGTTGGCTAATTAGTTTTTATTTCCTCCTTAGCCTGTTCTGTAAAGTCCTACAGGAATATTTTTTTGAAGAAAACTGGATACAGCAGCTTAAATCTCACACCTGCATCTAGATATCAGTTGATTGCTGGGATAAACGTTCTTCTCTTCTGCCTGATGCACAGTGAATAATTATTTACAACACACACTCTTCTGCCCTTCATTTTTAATCTCCCTTCTGACACAATTTTGTCAAGAGCAACTCTTTCTGCCTGTATGATTGCATCTTTATTAATATAAATATTGCTTTCTCATGGCCAGATTTGGAGCATGCAAATAATGCAAACTCTCAGTTGACAAACAAGTCCAGTCACTTATTTGCACTGTCATAAAATTAATGGTAGTCTGTTCCTTCCAGCTTCACAGCTAGAGCAGAAAATCACAGACTTTCTTTGAGTGGTCTTTCTTCTAACTCCACTACTTTTATTTGTTATTTATTAATTTATATATATTTCTTTACCAGGGTAGTGCACTGATCTCAAAGGTCCATTTGTAGGCACAGCGGGGGTGAACAGGATCAAATAAGAAATGAACAAAACATATTCATAGACACAATGAAACATCTTTTCTTGAGAAGCCTCATATTCAGCCAGCCTTTTTTTCCATTTCAGCCTCTGATTTTTTTAGTTTTATCAGTTCATCTGAATACCTACTTAAAGCTTTGTTTTTTTTTTTACTTTTACAGCCTTTTTAGTATTTGACTTTATATATTCATTGTTTCAATTATTTTAAACACCTCTGGGTACATTTGATTATTGTTTCCTCTAAATTACAGAGAGCCAACTCCTGTACCAAAAAGGAAATTTGAATTTTTTTTGTGAACAGCAGTATGATTCTTCCCAGCCAGATTTTTTTCATCTCCTTTTTGGGTTGATTTTCTCATACTTTCTTCCAACTTTTTCTTTGCTGACATCTGGGTGGTGAAATCAATAGCCATTTTGCCCAAAGTTTTTAGATGCTATTTTCTAGGTTTTAATTTTCATACTGGGCGAACTTTAATCAACTTGTTGATTAACACGTAGCCATCTGGAAAGTCAAAATTGTCAGTCTTTGTCAAGGAGGAGTTACACTGAGCCTGCAGCATAACTACTGTTCAGGATGTGGAATAAAGGCATTGATCAGCTCTTTTCAACTGCTAGATATACAAGAGTGGGAATTCTACATAGGAGCTTCAGTACTATGTCTGCAGTAGGCCTAGTATGGGCATCTTCTCACCATGTACCACCATCACATTTAAGGCCTCATTTACCTGACACAGAGCACTTTGGTAGTGTATTCAACAGGTTCAAGCTAACTTCTTTTTGTACTGATATTGCAGCAAAGGGACAGCATAATTCCCCCTATCCAGCCAGCTCCTATTGGAGGGCCAGATAATGAAAACTTCAGTCTAGGTATCAAGGAAGTTTGGGATCCCACTCCATTTTTCCAATCGTTTTAATGAAACCACCTCCTAAGTGTGACCCCTGGACTTTATTTGGTCTTTTTTCTTCCTTCCCTGAATACCACAAGGAATTTTGTACTCTAGGCCATGCTAATGCAGGCTGTTACATTGCTTGTGAATGCTCACACTACCTAGGGTGCACAAGCTTGCTTTAGCCATCATGCCGGCCATGCATGCTTCTTTACTACTGCTCATCCCATACTGTATATCCAATCACAACTGCGCATCTATTTTTGTATGTGTCCATTTGCTTAGTAGACAGGTACCTGAGGTTTCAAGTAGTTTACTCAGTACATGGATGTGTTCTTATTCTAATGTATGTCTGATTAGCTCTACATTCCTAAGAACAGTGAAATCATGGAGTACTGTCTATGAATCCCAGCCACAATAATGCATATTTGACTTAGATACATACAAAATGTTTTTGCATCAATTGAGTAAAAGCTAGTCAAATCTGCAACTAGCTTTGTAAGTTTTTTTGTCTGCTGCATTATGAAAATAAAACGCCATTTTTAGCAAGTTTATTTTCTAAACAAGTACATAGAGTAATGTTAAAAAAATGGTTTAAACTTAGTCCATACAAACATTGTCTGTAAATATTTTAAATGCATGTGAAAGTATACTGTTTCCATATGGGAGTGTCAAATCTTTACATGGAGGATTACAATTAGGTGTCTGATCATAAACAAGGTTATGTGTTCAAGAAATGGTTGCCAAGAAATTCCCTTTGGGAGCAGTGCAAAGCAACGTGAAGTGATGGACATCAAAAACAAGGAAGAGAAATATATCCTTGAAATTCCCACTCATTTCTGCAATTTAGCCCTGCATTGCTGCATTTCATGCCCATCTGGCATACAAAAGGTTCATAGGCTGGGGCTGGTTCATAAGCAAATATTAATCTAGATACCGTTGTGGACCATTTTAAGCCTAGTCAATTTCTCTTGGTAAGAATCAAATCTGTACCCTTTGTCTGTGAGGTAAACATCTTAACCATTATGCCAACCCCAGCAAAGTGGCCAACAGAGAAAGACAAATGCGGACGTGCATATCGTCGGCAACCCTATTCATTATATAAATGCAGAGCAAATGAGGTGTATAGCAAGGCAGAAAATGGGAGAACTGAAAGCACAGGTAAACTCAGAATGGACAATCATAAGGCATAATGGTTAAGGAGGAAGGAAGGAAGAGTAACTTTTTTAAAGGTGGGGAAAGACCCTCTTCTGTAAGTTTTACAAAAGAAGTATACTTGGGAAAGTACTGCAGGATGGCTGTGAAAAGATTAGAGGGAGAAAGGTAGGCAGCAGGGATAGATAAAGTATAAAACACAGACACAGGCAGAGAGGGGGGGTATACATACAGATTATGGGGAGGACAGTGGAGAAAAGGGGATTGTGCCCTTTTCCACACTGTAGTGTGATCTCATAGCTGGTATATATAATTAATGGGGTGTGGGGATGCAAGGTGGCTTGGTCCCAAAAAAACATTGTTTCATTGTTTGTCTACTTTGTGGGTTTTCGATGATTTCAAATGTTGACTATATGGTCTTGATCATATGGATTTTGACATTTTAAATTGGTTATGTATATATAGAGACAGAGAGATTATACTAGCTTTTGGCAACAAATGCAAATGTCGACATCCAAAACAGACACCACAATAAGTCGAAAACACAAATGTCAATGCACTATTACATATGAGCTGAAAAACAACCTAAGCACATGCAAACCTTAAAACAAAAACAGTTTTTTTTTTTTGTAGAGCAGCAAGCCCCCCTACACCCACTGTTAATTATGTATACTAACTCCAAGACTGCAAAAAATATTGCCAAACCCTGTGAATAGTGTGATCTTGCACACCTGTCAAGCATCCGTTTAATCCAAAAGTGGTCAACTAAACAAATGTCAGCCAAACCCACTGTCAACCGAAACATCTGCACTCACATATACGTCTGTGTGTATGTGTGTGTCTATATATATATATATATATATATATATATATATATATATATATATATATATATATATATACACAGAGAGAGATGTATAGATAGATATACATACAAGTAGTGTACAAACTGTGATGGGAGCAAAGCTCTCAGAACCACCAAAAGCACACAACTGAATGTCTTGTACTGCATGATGAAGTCCAAGACCACAAAACAAATAATTTTTAAGTATTTTAATAAATGTTAAGTGCTTTTGTCCAAACACTTTTAGACTTCATAAGAACTAATGAAACAAATGTTAATAATCAGTTTTATATATGTGCACACCATTTAAAAACAATTAAACTACATTTGATCTATTGAATCCATGTACATTTTGATTAAACATTTAAAGGGTCAAAACACAGTTTTTAAAAAACACCTTAGAAGAAGAACACAGGTACAATAACAATACTTTATTAATATGTTTATAATTTACATAGTAAAACATTTTCAAAATAAATTAATAAATCATAATCTAGCAGGCCTTAGTTTCAGAACTGAGCCTGCAGAAATACAATCATCATACCCCTGGTTTCAAATTTGCTCCTGGTAACAGTTGTGAGAATAACTCCTGGTACTCTATACAGGTTTCCCACACACCACCACAAGGATTTAAAACAACATGTTCTAACTCAAAGAATAAAAAAATAAACTAATACAAGAAACCACTGGAAGAACATTCCACAAGAAATGTAAGATTTCAGGTCAATATATTGAGGCATGGCTAAAGTATGTAAATGGGGTGGTGCCTATGCATATTACTAAGTGCAGTAGATAACCAATTGCAAAAATGTGGAGGCTGGTGCCACTATTATTTGCATCCCACAGCATACCATGCATACACATTGACATGTTTCACCTGCAGGAGTACAGGTAGTGGTATGGCCACCCAAACAAAACAATACCTGAAAAGTTTGCTAACCAGGAGAATGAAGTGGTACTGCAGGCCCTCTGCACACATGACATCACAACCTGGGCAAATATGTTTCAGACAGGTATTCTTGGGACCAGATCTGGCAGGGAGTGGTGCAGGATGTGAATGCTGTGTATAGCCATAGTAAGGCTGTACAACAGGTGTGAAGGTCTACTGATAAGTTACACCATGCAGAGGACAAGGCATGGGACAGAGAGAGAGAGAGAGAGAGAGAGACAAGGCCACCCAGGGAACACATCATAAACACAGAAGTGGCTCACTGTGGCTGAACAGTATCAATCACAAGTCAGAATAACTAGCCTTTCAAATCTAGGGGTGGTTTGGATGAGGGAGCTGACTGGTACCAACCAGCTTTGTGTGTCAGTAGGGTAAGTTCATCCTTTTGATGTATCAGAGGCCCTGTGGACCAGGCAAGGCACTGATAGCAGCATGTATGTGATCTATAGCTCCCAAGGGCCTGCACAGTGTTAGTGTTCTCCTCCACTATTCTGAGGGATCATAAATGCTTCTCCATGTAGTTTAGTATAACAGGGAGAAACTGGTTTAGGTTTTGTGAGGCTGACACCTCCTGTAATATCTTTAACTTGTCTCTGCAAGGTCACAGGAAGATCTCTATATTTCAGATCATTAAGGATAAATGTACCTTCATATCCACAGGTATAGACTCTTCTTGTGTAGGGGATAGTTCGACTAAGTCCATTGCTGTATTCCTACCCACTTGGAAATGGTCCATCATTTATTGGACTTTAAGCTGATGATATGTAAGGTTCCATCTGTATTTCCTCTTTGCTATACTACTGTTGTTATTCTTAGCATCACTCAATGTACAGCATGAATCAAAAATTTCAAATGGATATGCTTCAGCATGCAGCACCACCATTTTAAAGGTTTTTAAATCAGGGTACCATTTTGGCTTCCTTCATTAGCACATTTTATGTGGATCATTTGCATGAGGCTCTTTATTTCAAAAACATTCTGTAGTCATTAGCAAGCACACGGATAGAGAACTATTGCACTATTGATGTCTCGGAATCACCCACACCTTACAGATAGTTACTACCCATGCTAAGAATCCCAGCCTTTATATCTTACGGAACTCAAAGTGCCTTTCAACCCTGTAATGTTCCATATTAATGTAGTAACTTGACATGCCAGAATGTACAACCCCCAACTTATTCTGCAGTAGGGGTAATAACAAAGTTATCCAAACAAGTAATTTACTTAAGGATGTGTATACCAGATTTTGTTTTTAGTCAAGCATGTTGCAAGATACTTAATCTACTTTTAAGGATTTATCATCTTAAATTAAGAAATATGCTTTAATGTTAAAAACTAAAATTCAGAAATATACTTTAATGCTGAAAACTATCTACTCAACTTGACATAATCATAAAGACAATGATGGTATTCACACAGTGTATAGCAGCAGGCAAAATACTGTGGTGAGTGGCAGCACATGGGAAGGGGCAGTTCAGATACATGTAGAGAAATCACACTAGCATGGAAATTGGTGCAGTCTGCACTATGAGCAAATTACTGTATAATGATATGGAAATCAGAATAACTGTGAATGTTGATGAGGGAAGCCAATATGGTACAGTGATTCAGAAACCTAATTACTGCACAGCTAGCAACTGCATGCAACAATGCTGTATATCATCATTTCCTGGTCAGCAGACATACTGCTTACATTAAGATGCTAGTAGTAGTATATGTATTATGCGAACAGCACATATTAATGTCTGTACTCTCGGCCAGTGGTTGTAACATTGCATACTATCGTCCTCCTCATCATAAATGGGTCAGTCCATGTCTGACATACTGTTGCTTCCAGAACAGAGATGTAACATTGCATACTTTCGTCCTCCTCATCATAAATGGGTCAGTCCATGTCTGACATACTATTGCTTCCAGAACACAGATGTAGTTGACCTCTACAGTGGAACTGGGTGGGATGCATGGAATGCCTATTAAATCATCCTTGCTACAGGGACTTTCAAGAAACCATCATGGAACATACTAGGAATTTCACAAGCATCTGCCTCATGAATCCTACATCAGTTCCTTGATATCATGCTGTAGCACATGGAAGATCATATGTGGTTCTGACAGACTCCAGTGGAAAGAAACACCTCTGTGTTGGCATTTTAGGATGTAGCCAATTTCCTTGATGTTCTAGGGACCACTGCCTGCAGCCACATTGCCATCATGGCCCTGCCTGTTCTACATGATATCCTGTACATCAAATGGCTTCTGTTCTACCTTCTGCCAGTTAGTGTACAATGCATAGGGTTCAATAAACAATATGTCTGTGTACCATCCAAGCAGTTCCCACATCTGACAAATGTGCCAACATTTTTTGAGGGGTGATTTCCCACAGGGACATCTAATTGGTATATACATGTCCCCCAGGCTACAAAAACATGCAAACAGGTATGTAGACCACAGTCCACTCATAAAGCTGTCCAGTGTTGTGTTTTGCAGATGATACATTTTTTTAAATGGTGTTCTGATCAAGTGCACATCCCTTCCAATTTTGTCTCAGCTCAGCTGGTTGAATTGCTGGTCCCCGCTCACCACGACCTGTGGACTTTTCACCTCTGCGAGTTTTCAACATCACTGCTACCTACTAACCCTACCAGAGAAAAACAAAATAAAAATAAAGTTTTGTCTCAGCTTAGCTGGTTGAACTGCAGGTCCCTGCCCACCAAGACCTGCGGACTTTTCACCTTGGCAAGTTTTCAACCTCACTGCTACCTACTAATCCTACCAGAGAAAAACAAAATAAAAATAAAGTGTATGTTGTGATTTATATACAACTGCAACAGCATATTAACTAGGGTAGTGTGCACTCAACCGGGCCAGTGGTAGATTATTTGATTCCCTATCCCTGCTTCTAAACTGTCCATCTCATCTTCTTTTCCTATCCTTCCTAACAGCAATCCCTGCAAATGGAATCCTACACTTAGAATATTACAATATAATTCCACTTACATTGTATAACTTTGCTTAGGCCCCGCTCCGCTCACCCGTGCATAACACGGGCTCACTTCGTGCCTCTCCCTGCCCCCAATTCTCACCCACCCCCACTACATCTACATTTATCATAACCTTCAACCACTCCCACCATCTGTGACCAATCAGGGCAATCACTCTAACTCCTCCCAATATGACACCCTCCTTTGACTTACCACTTATACAGTCTAACATAGTCATGCTATTAACTAAGGTGATCCCATTTCTTACCCTCACTTTTCTTGCTCACTTAACTTCATACCAGGGCTATACCATAGATTCACCCCTACAGTCTCACTGCACGCTTACTGCAATCACACACCCATTCCCTCTCTACAACTACATTTCCATAGCCACTAAAAACTACATCCCTATACAAGCTCTCAAATACCAAAAATCCACATCCCTACAATACAAGCTCCTTACAATATATGCTAAACATATTTTTGCTTCCCTTGCTAAAATAACTCTCATTGGAGACATCCACCCTAACCCAGGCCCCTTCATCTCAAAACCCACCTCAAACTCCCCTCAAATCACCTCCCCCTACTCCCTAATCACTACCAAAAAAAAAAAAAAAACATCTGACCTCATCTTATGTCTAAACATTAGAAGCATATGCAATAAAACCCAATATCTACAGGTCACCATAAACTTCACTCCCCCCCCGATATTCTCATCCTAACAGAAACCTGGCTTAAACCTCACATCAAAATTGAGAAAATACTCCCCTCCGGTTACAGCTTTTTCCGTGCAGATAGACTATCCAAAAAAAGGGGGGGGGGTATAGCAATTATGTTTAAATCTCACCTCAACATCCAAACTCTCAACAAAACACTTCCCCCAATTGGAAATGAAGAAATCTTATATACCAACCTCAAACTTAACCCAAATAAAACAATCAAGGTTCACTGGTTGCTACTTCCCTCCAGGTCAAAATTTACAACCCCTAGAAAACCTTCTTAACTGGGTCAATCTTTCTCTACCCCAAAAAACCATCATCCTTAGTGACTTTAATATCAACTGGCTATCGTGTACTAAGGACCACCCAGACATACACATTAACATACGTGATTTCTCTTAACTAATACAGTCACCCACTCATATAAATAAAAACCCCAACAAATATACAATCCTTGATTAGATACTAGTTAACAAGGATCCTCACTCCTACATAACTGGCTGTCTACCTGACAGTCTCAGCAACCCCTCACCCACATTCCTCCTGAAACACCATGTTAACAATGTTAATCCCATAATCTATAGACAGATCTGTAACAAAGCAAAATTCAACCCCCACCCACTCCTTCATCTCCTCACTACAAAACTGTAACTGGACACCTCTAAAGTACCT
This sequence comes from Protopterus annectens, assembly GCF_019279795.1. Lineage (NCBI taxonomy): Eukaryota > Metazoa > Chordata > Ceratodontiformes > Protopteridae > Protopterus > Protopterus annectens. Next base: position 1,219,490,290 of record NC_056744.1, read on the forward strand.
CAATCTAGATGGAGCTGTCCACTTTTTCAAAAGTACCTTCCTCAACATCTTAAGCACCAACGCTCCCCTAAGATATACCAGAGTTAAACCTAAAAACTCCCCATGGCTCCAAAATAACCACCCGGGCATTAATGAAAATCAGAGACAAAGCCTGGGATCACTGGCATCTAACAAAAAACCCTTCTGTCAGGCAAATATTCCTTGAATTACGCAATAAGGTTAAACTTCAAATAAAAACAGATAAAGCCCATTACTATCCAACTGCCTTAAACTCCTCCCACAACAACCCTAAGCAATTCTGGTCCACTATAAACTCAGCACCCCACCCAGATAAAGCAGACACCCCACACACACCATTCCCTCTACCTCCACCACTATTGCTGACTCCTTCAATAGACATTTCACTGAAACCATTCTATCCTTAGCCAAACATCTACAACCATCATCCACCCCCCTCATTCCCAACCTTGATTCTCTACCCCCTTCCTTTTCATTTTCCTCTGTACCAACCAGCTATATAAAAAACTTCTAACAAAACTTAAGCCCACAAAACCTGCAGCTGACAACTTTCCTTCAGAATATCTAAAAATTGCAGCAGACACCTTAGCCTATCCTATCTACATACTAATTAACCGATCCATATCAGAAAGTTATGTACTCCCTCTGTGGAAAATCTCACACATTATTCCCCTTCACAAGGGAGGCTCCTCCACTGCTCTTTCCAATTACTGCCCTACCGCCATCCTCTCCCCGCTCTCCAAGATCATAGAGAAATCCACAAACCAAGAACCAGCATGAAACTTTAAGCAAAGGCCAGTTTCAGACAAAAAACCCCAACCTTGCATAAAACACAACTTTATTTAGCGCTTTCGTCAGCGTATATCAAAGACTTGAGAAATCCATTAACTCTCAGGTACTTCACCACCTCCTAGCTAACACTCTCCTCTCCAAAACCCAATGCGGCTTCAAGCCATATCACAGTACGACTACTGCCTTGATCTCTTTCACCAACACTATCCTCCATCACAAAAATAATGGGTTATTCTCCACAACTATATTTCTTGATCTATCTAAGACATTTGACATGGTATCACACAAAATGCTACTCTCTGTTCTGAATAATGTCTCCTTCTCCCAATCTGCCACCAACTGGTTCCAAAGATATCTGACCGGCTGACAAAAATCAGTCATCTGGAAAGACACCCTATCACCTTGTCTTCCCATTTCTCTTGGTATCCTCCAAGGCTCCATACTTGGCCCTCTACTATTTTCTCTGTTCATCAACAATCTACTTACCTTCACAAAGCATGCTTCCCTCGTACACTACGCAGATGACTCCACCCTCATCTGCTGTGCCCCCACTCTACCTGAATTTCAAAATATCACACAAAAATCATTTACATCAGCACAAAGCAGGCTATATAATGGCCATCTTCTACTAAATCCTAGCAAAACCAAACTCCTTATCTTCCAACCCTCCAAATCCAACCACTCACTCACTTCTAGATCTTTGCCAAAGACAATACCATCATTTCCCCTTCAGATCACACCAAACATCTTGGTGTGGAGATTGACAACAAACTCAAATTTGATGTCCATATATCTCTTACTATGAAAAAAGTACGCAAAAAACTTGGTGCACTTCATAGAAACAAACTATTCCTAACCAGTGCAGCTAAAACCTCTATTGCCTACTCCCAACTAAGAGCCACATTACTCTACACATCACCAGTATTTACCAACTTTAGACAGTCTGAGTCAAACAAGCTTGAAACCTGCTATAATAAGATAGTAAGATATCAAATTTTGCAACAGGTGCATCCTACCGTAGCCATCACTGCCACTTATTAAGAGAACTAGACTGGCTTGAACTCCCACAACTTCTTCACCTAAACCAACTCTCTTTTGCCCTCAAACTAATAAACCATCCTCATAAAATCCCATCACTACAGAATCTTCTCCAAACTTACTGCTCCTGTAGATCCCTATGCTCCAACAGCAAAAATCTTCTGGTCACCAAACCCAAAAACTCCGCAGGTGAAGCCTTATTATCTTATGCCATACCTAAACTTTGGAACAAGCTCCCCCCCTCTATAACCTCCTTACCATCTAGCAGGCAGTTCAAGACTGCACTCAAGTCACATCTAAAACTACACTGGCTTTGCCCATGCCCCTTTCCTGACTAACAAAAACATCCTACACCAAATAATATTAAACTCACTTAACTATATGCTACTGAGCTTGTTAGACCTAGTACTACTGCCTCTACAATGTTATTACAATATGTTCTATTTACTCTTATTCCATCAAATTGTAACAAAATCAATACCTGTTTTAATATAAGTTTTTAATCTATGGTATTCTATATATCTACTGTCTTAATTATATTTTATTATTATGTATATTCTGCTCTGTTATTTACTGTTTGTCAGGATCAATACTGTAACACAATTTATGCACATGGAGCTTTTCTCCCCGGGCCACCACTGAAAAAGTACCTGTATTCAGTCAGAATTTCCCGGTAAACAAATGTAAATAAATAAATAATGAATAATGCTGGATATAGCCTGTAACTGTGGCTTACGATGCCTATTCAAAGCCCTCAGACCATAACTGAGATGTCTGGCACAGACTTGCAGCACTGAGTATGCCTTTGAATAATTGAAGGTCCGCTTCCATTGCCTAGATTCCACAGGTGATGCACTGCTGTATGCTCTGAAGACCTTCAGCAAGATATTTGTCATCTATGTTGTGCACATTTCTACACAAACAGCTACAGCACAGGTTCATCTCTGGAGTGCAATACAGACTGAAATCAGCAGTGGAGGAGAAGCTGGGTGAAGAGTTGGAAGTATGAGGCTGGGGTGAGTGCAATACTATGTGGCACTGGCCAAGAGAGGGCATCTGGACCACAACTATGGGCCATAATAGATATGACACAGAGTAAAATAAATGCATACAATACTACACCAAGGTTATGCATTATGGTTTACTGACAAGCTATACTGTGTACCAGACATTACCTAAACCACATAACTCAGAGTGGTGGGGAGGGCACAGCTGTCATCATTTGCATAGCTTGGTAGGGCACTGTGACAAAAATGTCAATGGATACACAGGTGGAAGGGGGAAAGGACTGCGGAGGTAGAAGTGCTCTTTGGCTACACATTTGGGATATGGGGAACTGTGCATGTTTAGTAACAGAGTACAGGGACAAGTGTCCAATAGATCTGTGTAGCACACATTGCTGGGCCAGGGGGACAAATGCAGCAGATGAGTGGAAGATTGTAAGTGCATGGATGTGGTGTGTCCTGGGGCCACAGGTGGGTAGAAAACAGACTGCAGCCATGTCTTCACTTATGGCATGCATCATACTAATCATCTGCTGATCGATGTCCACTGTGGCACTAAGGTCTGGAACTGAGAGTGTCATCACTGCCCCCTACTGTCACATATGTAGACAAGGACTGCTCAGTCTATGATGAGCTGCTGTGGATGGCGTGGCCCTCCGTAGACATGGGGATGCATCTGTGGTGTCTATTGCATCCATGGGCATGTCCATAGGTGTGGGTGATACTGCGCCATTCATTGCTTCAGTGTAAAGGTTAACAACATCGGCACTGTGCTGTCTGACTGTGCTATTGGTGGGCTGCCATTACTGTGAAGGCACTGGTGATGCATCAACATCAGGCATGTGCTATCCTGCCGTGCATGATTCATTGTCAGTAGCACAGCTAAAGGTGGACAGAGAGAAAAATACCTATGCATATACATGAACATATGTGACAATCCCACAGCCTTTTGCTGCAACACCAACACATGTAAGACACACATATATACCTTGGGGAGCAGGAAGGAGTGGTGGCATCCCTGACACATGTACGGGTGAGGCATACCAATGTTTGCCATCAGTAAAGCTCATGACAGTGGTGCATTACTTCACATCGATGGAGAAAAATGGGTATACCAGCATGGTGCATCACAGACAATCATTCATAAGTCACCAGTCCAGCTCTCACATCCAGGCCTCTGCCTGGCATGAGTGTCCCAAATGGGGATACCACTAACCCATAAGTGTTTGTGAAGGTGGTCTACTATGGTGTTTTTTTTGCCCATGGTTATTATTTCTCTAACAATGGCTTATGCTTTAGTCCAGGCATGGTGCAGCATATCTCTGCAGACCTACGTCTAAGTCCTGTTATGTTCACCTACATTTTCATCAGTCACCAGTTCCTGCCTCACCCAATCTCTGAAGGCATTTGTCTAGCCCATTTTCAGGGGAGGCCCAAGTAGAAAAGCTCTCCAAGAATACAAACATATAAAAAGTTCATAATAATGCAAACATCTCATAGAATATAGTCAGCTCACAGGGAATGGTTATGGCTAGGCTTGTATAGGCCCTAGGGCTGATAGCCGAGTACCAACCTTTGAACCTATGAACAGTAAGAATTTCAGATAATGCCACACAAAGATAATTCAAAAACATACAATATGGTAGTGATGAACAAATCCACAAATAGGACATTCAGAAGCACCAGAGACGAGGAGATAAAATGTGAAAATACCTTTATTTATAAACACATTAACAAATATCACCATGTTTTTGTCCTATAACACAAGGACTTCATCAGATAAACTTACAAGGCAAACTACTGTCTTAAATACCTAAATTCCTAAACCATCCTAAACTTTCCATCAAATTACTATAAAACATGCAGGATCATCATTACATATATCTAAAATAATACTTATAAATTAAAAAAACGTATTGTTTAAAACAGATTACTGGTATAAAAGTTTTTCAGTTATAAAAAATATCTAATAGCCATAAATAAATCACTATTCAATAAATACAGTAATAAAACCTATATTGTTAATCCAACAAGAATGCAACAATGCCATCTAGTGGGTTTTTATTGCACTGCAGTGGAGGTGCTGCGGTAGCGTTGTTGCCTCACAGTAAGACGTTGTCCTGTTTGATTCTCAGCTAGAGTGTCTTCTGTTTGGAGACATGCATGAATGGGCGTACCTTGGTTGAAGGTTGTACGTCAGGGCTGGCAACTCGGTACGTAAAAATCTGCTGCCAATCATTAGCGGACCGGAATTCTGCTGTGGCGACCCCTAACCGGGAAAAGCCGAAAGATACAACAACTATCCTCAAATGTATTCCTAGTAGTGAAAGGAAAATAAAATGTGACATTAAACCTGGTTTATAATTCAACAACCCATTCTAAAATGCTTATTATCTCAAAAGTGTTAAATGTTGATAAAATGAGATAAGATAGGATGAATACAATAAAATAAGATAAATACAATCAGAAAATTCAATAAATATTTATGATTAAAAATCCAATAAAATGAAATAAAGTAAAATAAAATAAAGTAAATAGAATGAATAGAATAGGGTAGGAATAGAACAATTTATTTCAACGGATATTTTTTAAAAGTATAGCAACTCGGTGCTTCCAAGTGGCCTATTTGTGGATTTATTGGTTGCTGCACTTGTGTGGTCCTTTTGGGCACTTTTTTCCTCCTGGTTGACAATATCGTAGTGGCATATACAGCCTGGCACAGACTTCAGAGAATACCCTAGCAAAGTTAATTCAAGAACATACAATACGGTATTGGTTTATGCATTTTGTGTGCTACATAGTAGGAGAACTTAGGTAAACAGAAAGAAGAGTAAGGGTTGATTAAAACCAAAAAGAAGGTAGACATGAGGGTGGTTGTAATGAAAATAGTGGTGTAAGAGGTTATTAGTATAGTTGTGTAGGTGAGAGGTTGTACTATTATTGTGGTGTGACAATTTTAACCAGGAGAGAAGCAAGAGTATAGCTAGAACTTCAATAAGAATTCCTTTAGCTTATGTTTGAAAGAATACTGCTTTGTAGTATCCCCGATGGGTGACAGAATGGTATTCCAGATTTTGGCAACTAAGTAGGAGTACATGCATAGGCCAGGGGACTTATTTGGTTTGTTAACGGAGATGAGATGTTTTGTTATCAGAGTGGAGAGGTCTGTTTGGGTGGTAACTTAGGCAGAATGCTGTTAAGTGCTATTCAAGTTAAAATTTTATGACTCAAAGTATGTGTTACATAAGGTACATGAGGTGAACGGAAAGTTCAAGCCATTTCAGAGTATGGAGTCCTGAGCATATATTATTATATTTTGCACCAGTGGCATGTTTAGCAGCTTTATTATAGCATACCTCATCTTTATGTTTTAGTAAAGTTTGAAAGTTGGTGAGAAAATGGGCACCATACAGAAGTGATGGGAGAAGGTATGTTGTGGTAAGTGTGTTTTTTGTTGAAGTTGTAAGGAAATGTTGCTGTTTATAAACAATACCCAATTTATATTGTGATTTTTTTTGTGATATTATGCTGGACATACAAACCAAATTTGAGATTGTGGTCTATTATCAGGAGTTTTGCATAGGGGACAACTTTCATTTTTGTGCTATTTAGTGAAAAAATTTTCAGGATGGATTTGTTGTAATTAAGTGATTTGGGGAAAAAGTAGGAGTTAGTTATTTTTAGGGTAGAGGAGGAGATGCGCACTGATAAGCCAGGTCTCAACTGAAGTAAAGGCCTCTTATGTAACATTTTGGAGATGGATGACATTATTGGAAGCGCAGATAAGTGTTGAGTCATCAGCATATTGTATGAGAGCAGCTTCACCAGAAGAGTTATGAAGTTTGTCGATGAAGATATTGAAAAAGAGGGGTACAATAATACAGCCTTGTGGGACACCAGTGGAGCTGGGCAGGTAGGGGGACAGAACAGTTGCCATTTCACAAACTGCTGTCTGTTGGACAAACAGCTATCAAACCAGTTGAATGTTAGAGAGTGATTAATGGAAGACAGTTGTTGTAGACATTTAGGGTGGGAGATGGTATAAAAAGCCTTGGAAAGGTGATGGGACAGAATGGAGACTGGTTGACTTTTGTCTCTGGCTCTATTTATTGTCTGTAAAAGTAAGTAATGCTGAGGTTGCACTATGACCTGGCCTGAAGCCATGATGGGCAGGAGTTAGGAGATCATTAAAGATGATGTGATAGAGAAGTTGTTTATGAATTCATTTCTTTAGTATTTTGGAAAGTGGAGAGAGAATAGCAATGGGTCAGAAGTTAGAAATGTTGAGGGATAATAAATGCTTTTTCCATTGGAGGGGAACATAAGATTCCATGATGGATCTGTTGACTAGTACACTCAAAGGATGTTATAGGCTCTGCAGCTTGTTTAAGGAATTATGGTGTGATTATCAGTGGAGGTAGTACATGTTTTTTAATTTTATATATATATATATATATATATATTTTTTTTAATAGTGGAAGTAGAAACTGGTTTTAGGGAGAAGTTGAGTGTGGAATCTATTCTAGTAGTTAGGGTGGAGTCACCTGTTGGATTTGTAAGTGGTGCTGGTGAGGGGAGAGTGATATCCAAGTGTTTTAGTGTTACTGGATGATGGGGGTATGGATTTAGAGGTTATAGGGTATATGCTATCAATGAAACAGTTATTAAAGATGGATGTGGTTTGAACATGAGGAATATCTAGTGATGGACTAGGGATGTTTTTAGAACCAGGATGTAGAAGCAAGGTAATGGATGACCAGAATTTTTGTGGATTGTGCTTGCGCTGGTTTTGAATGTGAAGATATATAAATATTTTTTGTCTATGTTGACTTGTTTTTTGATTTGGTTATGAAATTGTCTGTAGTTTGGAGATATAGGTTTGTTTTGTGTTAAGTCATTACTTCCATACTTTGTCATTTTCCTTCATCAGATTCTTTGACATTTTGGAAAGTCATGGACAACAGTTAGTTTTTACTATTTTTGAACTGGGGCTAAGCTATTGAGGATATTTAGGAACCGTGTATTAAAGTGGTGGACAGCTTCATCTAAAGGGAATGCTTTTAGCTGGGAACAGCTTATGTCTTTCACAGTGTTACTGAAAGTCAGCTGGTCATAATGGTATAGGTTTTTTGAGTTATTTTGAGAACATGGATTCTGGTCTCATGAGAAAGATTTCTGTGGATAGAGGCAGGACGGTGGTCACTGAGTGGATCTGAGATAGTGTCAGTTTGTATGTATTCAGCAGGATTGGACACTCGTATAAAATTGAGTATGCTACCTTTGTTGTTGGTTTTACTGTATCCGATTGGGGTACCAATCACAAGAATCCATACTGGTTTATGCTCTGGGAAGGGCAGTCTGAAGCTAGGTTCAGCCAGTTAATGTTTACGTTGTCAAGAACTATGGTTTCATTACAGAATGTGTTAGAGAGCCAAGACAGTACAACTGAGTAAGGAAATGTCTGCAGGCATGTATAATATGGCAATAATAATATTTTTTTCCTTGTTTAAGTTTAGGAGGTATATAATTATTACTGCATTTGTGGAATTTTGGAATGGGTTTCATGCATTGGCTGACAGTATGGGAGTTTTGAGTATAGGAGGGCTACCCCTCTCCCTTTATTTTTTTTCTGTCAATTCTGATAATGTTATAGCCTGGGAAAAGAATTTCAAAATCTTTTATATTGGGTTTGAGACAGGTTCCAGGTTCATGTAGTGGCCAATATATCTGGAGTGTGTTGTAAAATCCAGACATGAAGCTTGTAGGCTTTGCATGTTTACTGTTATGAGACTTAATCATTTGAAGGAGACCTGGAGTTGGGGGGGGGGGGTGGAATGGAGAACATGGCTGTAGGCATTGTGAAGGCAGCTGTAGAGATGAGGTGGTGTGGTTGTGGAGAGGGAGGTGGCTTTGATTTGGGAAGGGAAATTGGAAGGGAGGTATAGCTGGAGGGAGAGGGGGAACTGGGTTTGGGTGGAGGTCACCACATAGGGAGATGGTTAAGGCATGCAAGCAATAATAAATGCAATTCTTTGTAGTGATGACTAGATTTCTGAATTTGTTGGTTGAAGGTTGGCAATGAAATAGTTTATATTTGAGTTGGTGGTAGGGGATAGTATTTATAAATGTCTGGAAAAATGTTATGATAGCTTTTTTCAGCAGTTTGGCAGTATCTACAGTTGACAGTGGGTGAGCAAAGGTTAGGTAATAGTATGGTATGGCAGGAAGAGATATGTGCTAGAAGTAGGGCAAAGGTGGCAAGATAATCAGTTATTAGCATTGTTTAGGGTAGAGGGGGAATTGGATATTAAAAAGGATTTGAGAATGATATGAGGGGGGTGATGGTAGATGTGAAGAGTTAGGAATAGAGTTGATGTGGGGGTCTTTAGTCAGTACTTTAAGAGTTAGAATGGTGTGGGGGAAGAGAACATACTAGTTACCATCAAAAATCCTGTACACATGAACATGGACTTATGGTCAGTTCCTGGTCACAGACATAATACCCCTTCCTTATAACTGTCCACCATTGATGCTGCAGCTGTGCCTGTAACATGTGGCATGCCTGGTATAATGTGTGCGTATGTCATGCAGGGCCAGAGTAGATACCGATTGTGATGTAATATACAGTCTGTGATGAGTATATAAAGGTCAGTGACCCTCCCAGGTAACAGCACAATGTCCCACCTGAAAACATCTGCAGCCTGATAAAAATACATGGTGCAAACCTCTTCCCCATCTACAGCATAGTATATTCCTTCCCACACATTTTGCCAGTCAATGTTACCACCCAAAACAGCTACTCCAGTGATCACTACCATTATAGATTTCAAGTGGGTTTGGGATATCCCCCCCAAAGCAATCTCAGTCCTTGGGTATGCAGGTTGAATGTTGCACACCAACCACACTGTAAAAATACCCTTTCTGTGTCCCTGCGATAACCTGTGCCTCCTTACCACAGCTCTTGTAATCAGTTCTGTTGCCTGTTATACTCAGTAATGTCCCTAGAAACCACCACTATGTAAATTCTAGTACTTCTGTTATAGAGCAGTCAGAGTTACAATACCAGCTGCAGCTTTTGTTGTGCTAGTGCTGCCTCTGTAGTACCACCATTATGATAATGAGGTGATTTTGTGAGACTGTTCCTTAATGACACCTACAACACAGTGTGATATTAGCTATGTATTGTACTACAAGGCCCATGGTGCCTGTCCATGCACATGCAGGCAGTTCATTAAACATACTGTGTATGCACAGGCACATCCAGTGTAGCCCACCATGCCACTGTAGTTTTGGGAATCAGGGTGACTGGTTTATAGTTGCATGCTGCCACCTAGGACTTTCAGGTAACAGTCTGCTGCCATGATAGATAACAGTGTATTATACTGTACAGCCAACCATGCTGCCTTAAAGGCCACATTGGTGCCATGCACACATACAGACACACACTGTGCACATCAGTTATGGCAATGTATCTGCACCTGTCAATCATGCTTCCCTGTTCTACCATGTTTCCTGTTGTTTCATGTCATGTGGTGTCCACGATGTATGGCTGTGTGGCAATATTATTTTTCTCCTGAGTCATACCTAGAGAGTAATCATGGCTTCCACAGGTTCTGATATTGGTTCCTGCTTGGTACTCAAAGTAAAGTAGGATTTTCCAAACAGACCACAGGGAGCACCTAAACGGCAGTTATGAAAGCCCACTTTACAAGATGAACACATGGCAGCACCTTGCCAGAGGAATTCTTTGATTACCTGTGTATATTTTCATTTTTTCCTATCAAGTTCAAGAATCCTTCCATGGCTCAGCTTGTCACTGATGGTTTGTTTACTTGTTACAGGATTTGTAAATTTTACTGGTATGACTAAATATGGGTATCCACCCATTGCAAAGTGATAATACTTGAGTTACTCCTACCATATTAATTGTGTGTGTGTGTGTGTGTGTGTGTGTGTGTGTATATATATATATATATATATATATGTATATGCACACATAAACAGCTGTTTTATTTTAAAGGTACAAAGTAATGATTGTTCTGTTACACATTAAAACTGTGACTACAGTAGTGTGGGAAAGAGAACCTATAGCCCCTACACACTTGCATCTCCAAACAAAAATGCACTGGAAAACTATATTTCAGGGGAAATCTGACAGCCACAAAAACATTTGTTGGAAACTTTTCAGGGGAACTCATTTATCTTAAAACAAGTCACACAAACTACATGTAATGGTCTAAAGAAGGAACATCTTGAATGTTTTTTTTTTACCAAAACTGCTGAAAATATTGAGGCCTAAGCAGTATGAAGGTATGTACAAAACTAGCAGATTGTTTACTTCAAGCAGCAGAAAATCTGTAATGAGTATGAAAAGTGCTCTTGGTTTACAGCCAAGCTGGCCTCTAAGCACCCTGGATTGACATTGTAATCTTGCATGCTGAGGGCATCTGCATTCTTTGCATTCTAATGAATATAATCAAAAATAACACTTGCTTTCTGATAGTTCCAGTAAAGAAACATGACTCCTGCAACAGTGATGCTAATGGTATAGTTAGATACAGACCCCTCAGCCTTGTTCAGCACAGTCAATACTGCAGCAAGAATAGCCACAGTTTTATTTCCTGCAAAGCATTATTTAAATATTGTATTGTTCTGTAGAGTATGTACACAAGACTCAACAGTCCACACTACTTCTCTGAATAGCATTTAATAGACACAGGTAATTTAGAACAAGCACACAGTCTCAGGTCATTCACACCAACATGGACAATGATAGTCATATTTGTACTTGTTGTGGAGTGACCTGAGTGCATGCATTATGTGGTGGATCCTAGCACCCGACAGGCAGTAACTTTCTCCTTGTTTAGCCTGGTGAGTGGAACATCAGTGTGCCTGACTATAGCATCACCTATGACTAGAGTGTTGGGTACGTTGTAATGCCTTATGGGCTGTGGTTGAGTGGCACACTGAGGTTGTGGGCTATGCGTCATTTGGGTTATGTTGTGGGAGGCGTGGAGGTTGCTTGTGTTTCTGCTTGGGAGGTCTCTGTTGCTTGAACAGACTTTTATTGAGAGCCTCTGCAAATGTAGTTGTGTGTGTGTTTTGGTGGTGTAGGTTTTGAGGGAGTGTGGTGTGGTGCAAGTGTTTACCTTCTCCTCTTGACTGTCTAGTCCGGTCTTGGGTGAAGATAGCTTTGCTTCCAGTTTGGCTATATAAGTGCATCTCTCACAGGTTGTAGTGTTGTGTGGTAGGTGGAGAGGGTTGTCTGTGTACACTAGGCAATTGCATTACCCCAAGATGCCCAGGTTCATCAGGTAGACAGGAGAAAACACCGGGAGCCGACCCTTAGACATGCCTGGATAGGTGCTTATTTATTAAGTGCTAAAAACTGTTTTCTTAAATCAATTATATATATGTCTCTCTGGAAAACGTTCCAAAAACTTGAAATACTCAAACTGTAAAAGTAGTGTTTTCACCTTTACAAATGTTAATGCATCCTTTTAAATACCTTATTTTGTTTTACAGGTAGAGCTTATCCCGCATAATTTTCCATTAAAAACTCTCCCTATGAAATGCTTCAAATCTCTTTTGTCTTAATTGCATATTTCACATCTCTTCCTACATTTTTCCATGGAGAGAAAATTGTACCAACATTTCCTATCCATTTTGGCCTCATTCAGTCTAGTTTTCCAAATTTCTTTAATTCTTCCATGTTACCATTTTGCTTTTATACTTTATTTCTTCCTATACTTAATTATTGCTTTTGTACTTTCTTCTTCCGTGCACATATATTTAGGTATATTTATTTTTCTTATTGTATTCTATTCCTTTCAGTGGATTTAATCTTGAACCCCATAATATGCAAAAAAAATAATGTTTTCTATACAACTCTGAAACATGTATATCACCTAAATAAGCTAACTTCCCGTGTTTTGTTTAACCTAATTACCTTTCTTTCTTGAAGATAATTGGAATATCTTTTACCACTTTTTGCCAGTAGTAGTGTGTTCTGTCACAGCCTGATTTATTCCAAGTCTTACACCTAAATACACTAATCTCATTTCTTGTAACATTCCCCAGTCTGCACAATTTCTTCAGATCCTCTACTCTTCTGCTTACCTACTTCCCCAACAATACTTCTATTTTTCAATTGCTAATTCTATCCATATTTTGTTGCTATTATACATTTAAAACAATTTACTGGCAGTCTTTGTCGTTTTTCCATCATGTTGCTTCTAACCCATTCCTGTAAGTTATGACTGACTGAATTTTACATCTCAAATGGCCACATACTCATTTGACACCTTTGTAGAGGAAGTGACCTGAATAGACTGCTCCTTGTCCACATGAATACCACTTTAGGTAATCTCTGAAAACAGACTCAGTCTAGCGGGACTAAAATGGTGAAAGTATAAATTAAGGAATTGAAGGTGTCTGCACTAAAATATGGTTACAGTATAATTGAGATTGTATTGCAGATAGTTCATGTAAGAGCGTAGTGCAATGTAGGGATTCTAGACCAGTATATCTGACAAGTAAGACTCATTTTTTTTTCTGTCAAGAAACCTTAAATTGAGGAGATGGACATTGATGAAATGTGTCAAAATTGTAGGGGTGTTACTGATAAGTAAGCACGGCAAGAATTTTGAACTTGTAGAAGTGGGAACTAACTTGATTGATGGAAGGCATAAATGCATGCAATTTACTCAATCTTTTAATTTGGTAAGTAGAACGACTGGGTTATAGCAAAGGGAAGGTTTGGGTTTGATGAGGGGAAGAGTAATGTCTGATAGATTTCCTTGGGTAATGAATTAATGATATCGCTGTTGATGTGGGACGTGTTGACTGAAGCCTGGGAGACTATGCTAAGATTGGGGGTATGGTTAACATTTGCAAAACCTTGATCAGACTTCACATCTCTGAATCCAATGTCTTAAGGATGCATTGGAAGAAGACCTAGAAATACAGATTTACTGGAAGGCTGGGCAGAAATACTGCATTTCAGATGCCCAACGTTCTATTGTGTGTTCTTTTGTTTTTTTCTTGGCAGTGCCTGAGTAGGTTTTGCATCCCTTCAAGGTTTTTTTTTCCAGGCAGTAAACTCTCCATGCTGTTTTATGTAAGGGGAGTGCTATTCAGGACTCCTGGAACATGCCCAGAGCTTTGCCAACTTTTAGAGGGAATTGGCTTGTTAGAATAGCTGTTCAAGAAGCTGACCAAGAGCTTGTCCTCCGTTTACTTCCAGTGATGAGAACTGGTCCAGAAGAGTCCTTTCTACTTGAAACCCTTCACATTCTCTTAAAACACAAGTATAACCAGATGGTGTAAGAGTCCCACCAAAGTCTCCCTTGTCCACACTAATGCTTAAGTTGTATAAGTTGTTATGATAAGAAATTCAAAGAGAAAATAAGAAGATTAAGTGGAGGCCCTGGATCCACTAGCTCACTGCTAGAGGGTAGTGTCCAAGTATGAAACAGTCTAGCAGGTTGGGTTCTGTTCTTTTAGTTCTTCTTACTGGTCATGTACTTAAACATACTTGATTGCACACAAGCAACTTTTAAGTATTCCTTTCATTCCTGCTTGAAATATACATGTGTGCAGTAATTTGTGTATACAGATCTATGTTTACATGTGCACATGCATATAAAAATGTGCAGTAGAATGTTGGGTATCTGAAATTTAGTGTTTTTTAATACCTAATATATGCATATTTAGTATGTTTTGTGTGCGTGCTCACATATATATATATATATATATATATATATATATATAGTGTGTGTATATGTATGTGTATAATTAATGTGTTTGTGTGTGTATATATATAGTGTGTGTGTGTGTATGTGTGTGTATGTGTATAACTAAAGTGTGTGTGTATGTATATAGTAGAGATATATAGACATTCGTTTTTAAAAGACAATCATCCTCCTATGAAGTCATCCTGGAAGCCCTAATGTATTGTCCCTTGACAATGCTCCTTTTTTCCTTGGTCTGGTCAGTGTTTTCTCTTTCCCACTTCTTTTCCTGTATTCTTTCTGGACTTCTGTGTTCTATGACCAGCTTTCATTGTGCGCGTTATTTCTGTACCTGATTCTGCTGCATACATCAATAGTCTTCACACATACTATTTTTAGAGATGCTGCTTTGGTTCATCTGTTTTCTCTCTCTGATGTGCTAGAGCCCTTAGTGTTTCCTTATTCTTATGCTTTTGTTTGTCAGCTTAAGGTCTTCAGCCTAATCTCCAGCCTTAGATCTCTGACCGCTGCTTGAAGCTTATGGTGCCCACTAGTGCTTTATGCAGTGGGCTGACCTGTCACTGGGTTAACTTTTGCATTCTTTTATTCTAGCCTGGTGTCGTATCTTACTAGGACAAAGTTTGCTGGCGATGCATGTTGAGCACCACCAAGCCATTTGCCAGACAGAAGTCTAGTGACAGGCTCTTATTCCAGTTACCCATGTGAACCCAGGCAGTCCTCATCCTGATGTCGGGGTTCAAGTCTCCCATTCTTACCAAGTCCTAGTCCTGCTTTATCTAGTATGCTGTGCAGCTGCTGATTTCCTTACCATCCCAGTCCTGAGAGGCCTACGGCTGTGCTCATAATCTCTGCCTGCTTTTACACTGAAGTCAGATTGCCACAAGACTGTCATTAACTGACATCCCCTACTACTTTCAGAACACTTTCCCTCACAATTCCTACAGCATTTCTTGTCGCCCCCCACATAGTCTACCCTGAATCCCAAGAAAAGTGTTTGGTCCTCTGTCCTTCTACTTTGACTCCTGGATAAAGTACAGTTTTGTACCTACCATAAATGTAGATGTTCGAAGATCCACATTGCTGCAGTCCTAACACTTGGGTAGTCCGCTGTCCCTCGGTCGGCCCGAATATCAGAGTATAAGGCTGACGTCGGTCAAGGCGCATTTGACTGACATCAGAACGTCAGGGTACAAATGCGCATGACCGACGTCATATCCTCAGTCTTTTCTTGCCCCAGATGTCAGAAGACCCTAAACAGAAAGGTCAAAACCCATAGACAACAACCAAACAATCAACCAACCTAACACTAAAAATATGTACAATATAAACAACATATACAATATACCTCAGATTGAAAACCCAGCCCACACAACCGCCTCAAACTACAGAGGGGAAGGAGGGAGGGTAAATTGGACTGCAGCAATGTGGATCTTCGAACATCTACATTTATGGTAGGTACAAAACTGTACTATGTTCTTCATCTCACATTGCTGCAGTCCTAACACTTGGGTAGAATCCCAAAGCAGAGGTAAGGGAGGATGGCCAAACTATAATGAAGCAGGAGCTGCCAAAATGCCCTGCAAAACAGCAGTGGCAAAACCAGCCCTGGATTTAGAGTACAGTGGAAGGTGGTAATGCCTAGAGAAAGTATGCACTGAACTCCAAGTAGCTGCCTCCAAAATATCCTTAGTTGCCACCCCCCATAAAAAAGCTGTTGAAGTGGCAGTAGCCCTAGTGGAATGAGGCCTAATCCCAGCTGGAATCTCTTTGCCATGATGGGAATAACAGAAAGCAATGCAAAACCCAATCCACTTAGAAATAGTTTGTTTTGACACTGGCTTGCCCTGAGAACACAAAGCAAAAGAAACTAATAACTGCTGAGATTGCCTGAACCCTTTTGTTCTGTCCAAATAATATCGCAACTGCCTGTGAACATCTAAAGTGTGCAAAATCTTTTCCCCTTTATTTTGGGGATTTGCATAAAAGTAGGCAAATGAATAGTTTGGTTTAAAGCCACACTAGAAACCACTTTAGGCATAAAGGAAGGATTAGTACGTAAAGATACCCTATCCTTATGGAAAATTAAGAAAGGCTCAACTGCCATAAGGGCCTGCAATTCAGAAACCCTTCTTGCAGAAGTAATGGCCAACAAAAAAGCAGTCTTCCATGACAAATATTTCAACTCAGCAGTAGCTGCAGGCTCAAAAGGTTGTAGAGTGAGTTTCTCCAACACAAAATTGAGATCCCAAGCAGGAGTAGGAGCTCTTCGTGGGGTCTTATATTCTTTGCCCCTCTAAGAAATTGCTTGAACAAAGGATGAGAAAACAATGGTGGGTCACAGTCGTAGTGAGCTGAGATTGCTGCAGCATGAATCTTAATAGAAGAGAAGGACAAACCTTTGTCCAATAACTCAGTTAGATATTGAAGAGTCACACTTAAATTAGGCTCAGAAACATCCAAATCCTTTGCTGCACTCCAACACAAAAATCTCTTCCATTTATCTGCGTACACTTTCCTTGTACTAGGCCTTCTAGCTTCCAAAATCACATTTAAAACTTGTTGTGGAAGATGAGACCCTCTATGGTTCAAAACAGAATATGCCAGGCTGTTAGGTGAAGAGAGTGAAGTTTGACATTGAGCAAATGACTGTCCTCCTGGGACAACAGGTGTGGAATCAAAGGCAAAGGCCATGGAGGCTTTACTAGACTTCTCAGTAATGGGTACCAGTGCTGTCGAGGCCAATCTGGAGCTATCAAAATCATCCTTGGCTTGTCCTGTCTGACCTTCAGAAGTACCTTTGGGAGGAGAGGCAGAGGTGGAAAGGCATACACATGAAGATTTTTCCAACTGAAAGAAAGAGCATCCACTTTCCAAGCTGTGGGATGAAACCTCTTCGTGCAAAACTTTGGCAGCTGGTGGTTTAGTGGAGAAGCGAACAGATCTATGTCTGGAGTTCCCCATGACACTGTCAATTTCTGAAATACATGAAGATCCAGTTTCCACTTGTGGGGATCCATGATTTGTCTGCTTAACACATCTGCTAAGGAGTTCTGTGCTCCCGGCAGAAACCTTGCCTGAAGATTTAGTTGTAAACTGAGAGCAGTCTCCCACAAAATCATTGCTTGCCTGCATAGAGGATAAGAATGTGATCCCCCTTGCTTGTTGATGTACCACATGACAGTTGTGTTGTCTGTTAGAATCAACACCTGCCCTGGAAGAAGTAAATCCTTGAAAGCTATTAATGCAAACTGGACTGCTAACATCTCCTTCAAGTTGATATGTAGATGCTGTAGTCTGACAGGCCACTTGTCTTGTATCCACTTTCCATTTAGATGAGCTCCCCAAGCTTTGTCTGAGGCATCTGTCGCTAAAATCTGACTCGCCTCTGGCCGGGTCACAGAGAGTCCCTTGTTTAGGTGACATTCCTGAGCCCACCACAAAAATTCCTTTTGAATGCAAGGTATTATTTGAATGACAGTGTCCAGATCCTGGCAGTGCTGTGTCCATACATTTTTGAGATACCATTGCAGCTTCCTCATATGCAGTTTGGCATTGGGAAGCACCAGAATACAAGATGCCATGAACCCTAAGGCTTGAAGGACTGTCCTTGCAGTCAGCCCGGACTGAAGAGATAGTTGATGGAAGTAAAGGGAAAGATTCTTTTGTTTGTCCGGGGTTAAAAAGGCCATCTGGGATGCTGTATTCAGTCTTACACCCAGAAAGCACATGTCTTGAGAGGGTACTAGACTGGACTTTATTTCGTTCACAGAATACCCCAGGCATCTTAGCACTGCTATCACATAATCCAAATGATGAAGAAGCTCTTCCTTTCCTTGAGCCAGAATCAGGCAATCGTCCAAATAAGGATAGATTTGTATCCCTTTTAGCCTGAAGAAAGCTATCACTGGAGCCAGAACTTTCGTGAATACTCTGGGCGCAGTAGATAAGCCAAAGGGCAATGCAGAGAACTGATAGTGAGAAGTCCCAGTCCGAAAACGCAGATACTTCCTGCAACTTTGTCTGATAGGAACATGGAGGTAAGCCTCCTTGAGATCCAAAGTTACCATCCAGTGATCCTTGCCCAGCAGAGGTAAAAGCTGTTGTAACATCAACATTTTGAACTTGGGAATGTCCAGATAAGTGTTGAGGATAGATAAATCCAAAATTGGTCTCCACGTGTTCCCCTTTTTTGGTACTAGGAACAGGCGGGAATAAAATCCTAGGCCCCTTTCTGGCATAGGAACCGGCTGTATGGCCCCTATTTGGAGTAACAGAGAAATTTGCTTGTGAGCCTCTATTCGTTGTTGAGGAGGAATGTCTGGCATGCCTTTGAAAGGAGGCAAGGTATGGAAATAAAACCTGTAACCGTGGTGTATGATATCCAATACCCATCTGTCTTGGGTAATTATACTCCAATTTTCTTTGAAAAGTGCCAACCTTCCTCCCAAAGGTGCTGCCAGGCGAGAAGGTTCTGGCAGCTGAAAAGGTAGGTCATTGGGTCTGTTTACGAAAGGACTGACCCCTGCCCTCACCGAAGACTGTGCAGGAGAACTCCTGTTCTAGGCCTGAAAGAGCCCTGACCTCTGCCCCTGCCACGTCTAGATCTACCCCTAGACTGGGAATCATAAGAAGGATACGTCCACCCCTTAGTAGGCCAATTTCTACTAAACTTTGGAGGCTGAACCTGCAAAAAATCTTTAACAGTCTGCATAGACTTAGCCTTGTCTTCCATTTTCTTTAAAACTGCTTCAACAGGAGAACCAAACAAGACATCAGATTGTAAAGGAGCATCCAAAATCCTTATTTTAACATGGTCAGATAAATTCTGATCCCTCAGCCAGGCATGCCTGCGAAGAACTGACCCAGTGGCCGCCACCCTAGACGAGGCCTGTACAGCATCAAAACCACATTGCAAAGAATGCTTACCCACCTGTTCAGAAACATGCACTAAATCTTGTAACTCTTTACAATCAATACCTTCCGCCAGAGCATCAACCTTAGACTTCAATTGTGAAAGGAGATAATTCTGATATTTCAACATGTGAAACTGGCAATTCAAAGCTCTCATGGCAAGAGTGGAAGAAGTATAAACTTTCTTTCCCCATCTATCCAAGGCCCTGGCCTCTTTATCTGCAGGAACCGGATTCTTGACAACAGAAGCCTTAACACCCTTAGGCCCCTGGCTAACAGTTTCTGGGTCTGCCCTAGGACTCTTAAAAGATACTTATGAGCTTCAGGCACCCTGTAATACCTATCTGGTTTAACAGGCGCAGGAGGCAAAGAATCAGGATTAAGAGAAGCCTCTGCAAACACATCTTCCACCACATTCAGAACAGGAGGTATAGCCAAAGGCCTATGCTGGGGTAAAACAAAAATTCCCTAAGCCTTTTCCTGGAATCAGAGAAGTCCTGACCTTCCCATTTAAAATGCTCTCTCATGGAATGAAGAGTCTCTGAAGAAGAAAAATCCTCAGGAGGAGCAGAACGAGTAGAGGCATCCACATCAGAATCAGAATAAGGAGAGTACTCCCGCAAGTCTTCAGCCAAGACTCAGACACATCCGAAGCCTGCTCATAATCCCCCAACACTGGTTCCATCCTAGGCCTCTTATCAGGAGGGGGCATAGAGCCTCTAATTAAAGTAATTAAATCTTCTGCCATTCTAAGCATGTGCTTCTTGGGCACAGAACCTGAAGAACTAGGAGTGACACCCACAGAAGCTAAACTAGACTTGCCTCTAGGAGAAGCCTTGGGAACAGAAAGAGAGGGCCTAGACACCTTAGGAAGGGAGGGAGTACAGTTATCTGAGAAGCCCCTGCAGCCTGACCTGCCTCCTGGGAGGCCACATCCTGTAAAATCAAAGTTTCTCCCTGGGACTCCAGAGAGGCCTCCGTGGAACCACCGGTTCCACTGGCGTCTCTAAGAACCGGCGTCCGGTTCGGACGACTCCTCTAACCTAGGTTTGACTGCCTTGTCTTTGCGCTTCTTTGAGAAGCCGCCGGAGCATCCGACGGCAT
This sequence comes from Protopterus annectens, assembly GCF_019279795.1. Taxonomy (NCBI): domain Eukaryota; kingdom Metazoa; phylum Chordata; order Ceratodontiformes; family Protopteridae; genus Protopterus; species Protopterus annectens. Next base: position 1,219,510,910 of record NC_056744.1, read on the forward strand.
ATTGTAATTGCACCGCTTCCCAAAGACTAACCTGGCACAATCCAACCTTCGCTAATAGTGCGTTATTGAACCTAGCACAAAGCGACACCCAACAACGCCGTGCTCAGGTCCCAAACAAGGTATACACAAATTTTGGTAATCCCTATGCGGTATCTGTTTCCCACAAGAAATACAGTTATTCACTTTTTCTGACATCCGGTAAACCACTGAGGCAAGAAAAACCAAAATATTCCCCAACGGGTACTTAACCAACTCTGACTTCGGTCTGAAACTCCGAAAAATTTCAGAACGCCGAACGGCACTTGCAACACTGCTTCTGCATCGGACCATGCGGCAAAAAAGACTGAGGATATGACGTCGGTCATGCGCATTTGTACCCTGATGTTCTGATGTCAGTCAAATGCGCCTTGACCGACGTCAGCCTTATACTCTGATATTCGGGCCGACCGAGGGACAGCAGACTACCCAAGTGTTAGGACTGCAGCAATGTGAGATGAAGAACATCCAGACTATCCGTTCTCACTATCGTGCTCACTTCCTATTTGTATCCTATTGGTATACTTGTATTCAGTGTAGCAATCCTTGATGTTGTTTTTGGGTTTTATGTCCAGCTTTGGTCCAACAGTGCTATCCTAGTAATCCATGTTGGGGAACTCGATACTGGTCAAGTTATTGACCAAGGACTGCTGTGTTTTTGGGGGGGGGGCACTGGCCAATTGAGGCACAACCCCCATTACTGTTAGCATGGGTCCCTGGCATAGGTGGTGGGCCTTGTCATCGACCCACTTTTCACTGGCAAATGCCCATTTAGACAGGGGTATTGGTCACTGTGATCAAATCGTGCTTTTACACCAAATGGCTAGCTGTGACACTGTGTACAGTCTGCATTAGCAGATAATGAGAGACAAGATGTGAAGCAGAGCTTCCAGTTATCTGGCATGCATTTTGAAACTGGAGATCAGAGTAGAGCTTTTAAGCATGAGTAATGCAATGTGTTTCACTGAATTGACCAAGCAGCAGACTGGTCACAGCTTTGAGGTGAACAGAGCTTTAGATTTTTAAGCATTATCAGTTTTAAAAAGGTTGAAGTGAGGAGGTGTGTGTGCATGTGCACATACTGTCTAGTGGTTTACTGAGAGTCTCAGACTTTAAACCCTGTTCCTTGGGTATGGGAAACAGAGCCATCATCCTCCATATCAACTTTCAGGCCTACTTTAGCCATGTTTTGATGAAGCACTATGAATGCTGTAATTTTGCTTGTTTACAGGTGTAAAATGTGATGTTTGGGTTACAGTTGTCTAGTGCTTGGTGCAGATAAGTAAGGCTATAAGTTGTGTGACGCCCATGCACTGGCACAGTAGTCAAGGAGCCTCAATCCTCACCACTAATAGTGAGGAGCATCCACGTTGGGAGGATAACAAGTACACACACAGTAAAGTACAATTTCCCTTAAGGGCACACAGAGATCAGTCAGTCTGGGGCTGGCTTCTCCCTTTCTCTCCAGATCCCCAATAAGACTCCCCACTGGCACAGCTATAAGGTTCAGATCTCAGCCGAGTGGTCAATTCAAAACCTCCAGCAACCCTCTGTCTAACCAGTGCTTTGTGTACCTGCCCAAATAGCTGATACACACACACACTGAGATTTGAGTTGTATACAAACACACTGACACTTCTGGGGAAGGCTGGCACAGGTTCTCCAGCTATGCCCACTTCTGCCCAGACTATATGGTAGTACCGACTGCCATCAACCACTATCAGATACTATGAAGGCCCATACCAAAGGGTGTCCAATTCTACTGTGCAGTGTTATCCAGGTGGTAAGTGTGATTGAGATGTGAAGGCTATTTAGGAGTGGCTTGTACAGTATCACCAAATACATGCAAGTACTTCGAGAGCATAAATTATCTCTACACAAAACAGCCACAGTTAAAAGGTTTAAATATATTTAATAAATACAAACAAGACAATACTCATTAATTCAGCACAATGACAGAGTTCAGAAATCACAGGAAATATTTTAAAACAACACTGTAGGACAGTCTGACATAAATATAGAAGACCAACTAATCTGGTTATATTCCTATTTATCTCTAAGAAAAATACTGCAGCCGTGGTGGTGCAGCTGTAGAGTTGTCGCCTCACAGCAAGAGGTTCTCCCTTCAATTCTCAGCTGGAGCACCTTCTGTGTGGAGTCTGCATGTCTTCCCCGAGGTCGAGTGGCATTCGAAAAACATGTGTAGGGAGTGCCTTCGTTGAAGGTTGGGCATTGAGCTGGCACCTCGGCACTGTAAAAATCTACTGCCAATCATTAGCGGACCGGACTTCCGCTATGGCAACCCCTAACCAGGAAAAGCCGAAAGAAAAACAACAACCCACAGTAATGGTCTGCCTGGGAAAGGAGTCTAGAAAAATGCTTTAATCTCATAAGCAGTGTAAATGTTGATATTTTACATATCAGTGTATACAATTGTGTACTTAACCATTGTCCTCTTTTGGTTGGCATCATGACTGGAAAGGTCTTTAGTTCAGCCCACCTAAACACTAACAAATAAAAAGAATGGTCTGCAGAAAAGCAGATTAGTTAGCAGTGTTCTTCAGTGTCAGTTATAAGGCAGATATCCCCAAAGTATTGTTATGAAATACATACAGGCTTCTTTAGTCTTGGTCCTTTTCTCAAGTACAACACCCAAAAATGAAGGTCCTGAATATCTGAAAAATAAACTACAAATCAAAGAAAGAACACATTTTAAAACTCACTGTTGCACAAGAACACATTTCTACAGGCCCCCTACACCCCCTTGTTGCTACAAATACTTGTTCCAATATTACTGTATCGCAGAATGGGGAAACACCTTGATGTAGTGCACACTCAGACTTTGTATAGATTTTCCCACATTCACACATGTATGTCCACTATTCCAAAGGTTACTGTGATTTCAACTCCCATACAGTACGGACATATAACTACCCGAAGTATTTCTCTGCATAAACATAATTTAAATGAGAATCCCCGAACCATTTCTTCAATGTGCACACGTGACCATTTTTCTGCACAGGTAGTATCTAGCTGCATATCTTTTAACACTGTTTGCAGGGTCAGGGCTAACACAAAAGTACCTAAAGTGCTGTTCTGCAGAGTTAGTAGCCACACACAGGAGCCTTGCCCAGATGTCTAGAGTAAGAGCAGAAGGTACAAATGTCTAAAGTGCTGCTCGTAGGGTACGGTATTCAGATACAAATCTATCAGCAAAGACGAACAGCTACATTAAAAGAAGAGTACACACAGTACTGCTATGAAGGGAAACAACTGAAATACTGATCTGCCAGCCATGCACCTCATGGTCATTATTAAATTATAAATGCCAACTGCTTTTCAAGACACCTGGCATTTGTCCACTCACAAAACTGCTCTGCATGCAAACAAGTCCAGCAATCATGTTCTGCAGTACTAGTACTAAGATACTAGTCACTGTAATGCTGTTCTGCAAAAACAGTGTTTACATATAGGTCCCTTACCACTACTCTACACTTACACCCAAGTCAGCAGATTACCGTACTGGAAGTATTTAAGTAAAAGTCCTTTAGCAGTGCTCTTCAGGGTCAGTGCTGAGCTTATGAGAACTGAATTAGTGCTGCAAGGACATAAAGGTCCATCAATCTATCAAACTTTGTTTTGAAGGGTCAGTACTGCAGTATAAGTCACAATAAACTGCTCCTGCTCTATAGGAATGTGTTAGACAGGCATCATTAAGCACAGATTTATAGGAAGAGTATTCAGGTTTGAGTTCCTAAAGCACTGCTTTGAAAGGGCAGTACATGGCTAGAGGATCTTTACCCCTGCTCTATAAAGATAGCAAAGAAACACAAGTTCCAACAGTGCTGTTCTGATAGGACAGTAGTGACAGAAACAATCTACTACTGTTCTGTAGTATCAGTGTTTGACAGTAATCCCTTAGTACTGGTTTACAGAGTCAATTCTGAGACATCTGAGATCATGTCAGTATTTCTGTGCAGGGAAAATATGCACAGGTTCCCCAGTACTTCTAGGCAGGGTTGATACTGAGGCATTAATCTTCACTGTCACCTCATTTAGACAAATGCCCCTTAGTATTCCTCTGCGAAGTCACTATTGAGACATGTGGTCTGAATACTTCTGTAAAAGCAGTCACCAGGCATGTTTGCAGGGATACTGCTGAGACAGAAACCTCCATGTCACTACCCTTCAGGGACAGTATTTTGAAAGTGGTCTCTTAACAATACCTTGCAATGTTTGCACCAAGAACTATACCTGAGGGTGGTATATGGATCATAGGAGTTACAAGGCAACGTAGACATGGGCAACTGTGACACGAAGCCATTGCTGCCTTGCCAGCACCCACCCTTATGCCTTATCTCTCTTTTCAAGGAGGGCCAGGCCAGGCATACTGGGGGTGAATTTATGAACACCCTTTCCAGCTGTCCAATTCTTTTTTAAAGGCAGACAGTATAGCACACTGTTTAACATGGACAAGGAGTTTCCTTCAGAGAAGGGGTAGAAACTGTGTGAGAAACCTATCCATCCTCCTTATTTTATTTATCGGAGTAGATTCAGATTTGTGGCCCTAGTGTTAGCTGAACTCTGATTTATGGAGGTATAAGAGTTCTTGGACTACTGGATCCTTCATAGCCCTATAAGCAAGGCACTGATCACTTTCAAGGAGTCTACATGAAACAGAGTATAGTTTAAAGCCTCCAATCTTTCGTGGCGGTTCAGATCTTTTAATCCCATCTTTTTAGTTACAAACTTCTGGTGTCTTTTCAATTGCTTGATATGCTCGGTGAGGTACATCCCAAAGGGGGCATTGTAAGATGGTTCTAATCAATGTGGATTGCAAGGGAGGCTTCTTTTGATCATAAAGAAATACCTTTTCCTAGAAGTTGTACATGGTAAAAAGATTTTCTAACCACTGTTGTAAAGTGATGATCAAATGTGAGGGAGCTTTCTACCCAAATACTTACATCTCGCATAAACTTTTCAATTTGAAGTGGTGTGTTATCCAAGTTATAAGCTGGACATGGGGTCTGTTTACCAAATTCTGTAATGTTGCATTTTTTGGCATAACAAATGTATGCTCCTGCTAGAGTGCCTGTAAGTCAGATGGGGAGTTGACGATGACTCCCAGCTTACAATTATCCATGCATTTTGTTGACCAGAGCTCCTCATTCAATAAGTGAAGATTTGAGAAGTAGATACCAAAGTGCAGAAGTTTCAGCACAGATCCCTGAGGAGCTCCACTGGTCACATTCATGTTCTCAGAAGATGCATTCCATAATTTTTCTGTGCAAGTCCCGTCCCTAAGCCAATTGGCTACTCGCCTAACCACACGTGTCAATTTGGAGCTCCTTCAGATAGTTCATTATAAGTGCATGTGGTATGGTATCAAATGCAATGGCAAGCTCAAGGTCTTCTCTGTGGACAGCTTCCACAGTCTATGGCCTTAATTTCCTCAAAAGAAGTTCAGAAGATTCATTAGGCAGGATCTAATCCTGACAAAGCCAAATTGCTCGGGGTCGAGTTTGATAAGATTTTTGATATCATAGGTCCACAGGTATTTCCTTGACTATTAATCCATTGAGTAGCTTTGGAAGCCTAACCCTGCATTCCCACTAAGTTTTTAGTTCTTGTAATTTAAGTATGAATAACCCAGAGCCAGCCAAAATATCTACATGTTACTTCTAACCATAAAGGACAAGGGTGTTACACTAGGGGTGAGTTTGCAATTTCCTATCCATTTGTCCAGATCATGTTTGAATAGGGTAAGGGAAGCTCTATGCTTTACCTTGACAGGAGGAGAACTCCAAAGAAGTGGTATTCTTTATTATGCATGTCCAGCCCTTCAATGTGCCCTATTTATGTTGCAGAAGAGATTAAGCAGTTATTTACTCCACTACTGGACTTGTGGATGTGCAGTAGATTAAGCAGGACAGGGCCTGCTAAGGCTTTGGATGTGATACAGAGATTACCCCTCAGTAGACTGTATAATACTGAGAAGAGGAACAAACCTTTGAGGCACAGTTAATTAGGTCAGTTATACATTCCACAGCTTTGCATATATTACTCATTAGGCTGATAATTCCTGGGGTCAGTAGAAGGACCATCCTTGCAAAGTGGCTTCATGACAGCTGTGTACCACTCTCATGGGCAAAGTCAGTTGTTAGGCTCAAGCTGAGGAGTGGGTCTGCCAATGTTTGTTTAGTGCTATTAATTAGGCAAACAGGTTGTTGTCAGGTTTCATAGATAAATTATTCTTTGTTTTGAAAAGTACCCTCAATACATGTTATTTCATGATGGTTGGTGGCTTGATTCCATGATGGATAAGTGGGCTGGGAATAGACGTTTCTGGGATGAAGTTGGCACTAAATTTATTTGCCAGGATGTTGGCAATATTCACTGGATCAGGGAAGGTAGTATCATTATGGAATTTATGAACAATGCTGGGTTTTATTTCTTTTTTCTTTGACATAACTAAAGGATTTGTAGTTTTTGGCTTTTGTAGCTAATCTGAATTCATGGGATGCATTTGTTCTTCTGATTTCCAGTTTTAGCTTCTTATCTACCTGTCTGGTTTTCTCCTTAAATTGGGGATTTTTGTTTTGCTATATACATTATTCCTTTTATTATATAGTTTACTTTTTGATGGGGGGGGGGGGCTCTTTTTCTCTGCTCTGCTTCCTCCTCCAGTTTCCATCCATGTGCCCCAAGTCCATCACCAGTTCTACCTATCCTCTCTGACTCATCCATTAGGGCTGGGGCTGGACCAAAACCAAAGGGTATCCTGGGGTCTGGCCATCAACATCAGTTATGGGGGGGGGGGTGTTCTTTGAGGACCTACCCCATTGCTCCCTCTTCCTAAGGAATTCCCGTGATAAAGTCTGGTGATGGGTGTGCAATGGGGCTGTATGATGTTTCATCCCACTTATGTGGTAGCTCAGCCATATCTCAACCCTATTCCCCCCTTTGGACATGTCACTGACAGCAACATTCCCATCCTCCACCAGGAACGATCACCAAAGATGCTCACAGGACCCCCCCCCCCCCGGGTTGGTAATGTAAATCCCTCACTGCCACTCAGTCAGTCACCTGAGCTGCTAATCAAGATGGGCCACAGTCAGGGCTTTATCCATCTGTTCCACCAGAGCGACAACTTCTTCTATTATTTAGTTTATTAATGCTTGAGGATCACTGCTTTTATCACTTGGATCTAGTAGGGATTGTCAATTTAATACATTTGTCCAGGTGCGAGTAGTATTTCTTTGCATAACCCTTTGTAGTATCATTATGGGCAATACCACTATACTCGGATTTAGAGACTTCATCACAGAATTTCAAGAGATCTGTATGTTTAAAAGTCCTTGACTTCTGTGATATTCATTTCTGATTGTTTGGAGATTTTGATACACGGTTACTAGCTTGCAGCCTGACTTGACCAGTGAGGGGGACACTTTGTGGAGGATACATACAGATGCCAAGTTTGTAATGACCAGTTCAAGTTTATTCCGTTTTCTGGTGGATTCACTGACAATCTGGTCCAGGGATTTCTTATTTATAAATACTAAGATTTTTTTGTATATATCCTGCATTGGTGATATAGGTCACCTGTTTAATCACTGGGTAAAATCACAGAGGGTAATAGTATTCCAACTTATGGGGGGGTTCAAGAATATTTAGGAATGTTGTTTGATTTTTCTGGAGAAATACAAGGGGCCTTGTGGCAAAATATGAACGACCAGCTGATCTCACTGTAAACTGAAACTCTGTAAGCTCCACTGTGAATCCCACCACCTATCTGTCTTGAGGTAATGTGGCCTTCACCAAATATGGTTACGCCCCCAACTGTTTCAATCTAGCCAAAATGAGTGGTAAGCATAAACCCCGGAAATGAGGGAGTGCTCTCAGGACACTTAAACCAGGTTTCTGTAACAACCATTAATGGAAGTGCTCAAAATGTAAGAGGGCCTCAATGTTTGGCAGTTTGTTGTTTAGACATCTAGCATGAGGTAGAACTACCTTGATATGGTCCAGTCTTGACTTCTTTTGGAAGTTAGGCTGGAAAATCCATCAGCTGTACCCTGCCCAAAAAATGCACAATGGGAGCAGCAAAAGCTTTTGCCAGTATGCAGCAGCATTGGAAATGGAGGTCAGTCATTTTATCCTACGCTGGCACATACTGGACCCCCCCAGAATAACTACAGGTGTTTAGCTAACCGTTAAAACCAATAATTTCTTTATATCTGGGCATCATTTTCGGTGATGGAAGGACTCCATTCAATACTAGGATCTTTCCCGCATTTGCAATATGCATTTAGAAACCCATCATGTCTCACTCAATATCCTTAAGGGTTTTGCATACCAAGTTGTTTGCCTCAACATGGGCCACCACATATCATACTCATATTTGTCTGGTTTAAGTGTCCTCAGGGATCCTATTAACAAAGTAGTGAAGATAAATCTATAGATTGCAGTCCAAACTATTCTACCAAATATTTAACATAACTTTGTTACAGATTACATTCCAAACTGCTCTGTCAAACTTCAAAATATTTTTAACACTCTCAGTTAAATAAGTTACTATATGGTTCAACTTACACTGTAAATGCAAGTAACATAAAATATAGTGTCACAGTCTCTACTGTACCCAATTATCTTCTGCACAGCAGTTAGAGTGGCACAGACGCACAGATGTTAGCACTGGCACACTGCTTTGTTCTTCAAATTAGTTCACAACTAGGGTGCCTTCTGTATAGAGTTTGCATGTCATCCCTGTGTGTGTGAGTTTTCACTTGGGACTCCATCGTCCTCTCACCTCAGAAAGAGAGGCTGCATGCAAAATAACAATCCAACAAACTATTCATACGTGCTTGTCAAGTGTTTGTGAGTTCATCCTGTGATAGTCTGGCATACTGTCTAGAGAATACATTTCTTTACCTTGAGCACATGCATTTGTGCTCGGAGAGGATCCAGCTCCCCCACAACTCTGAAATGGATTAAGTGGGTAATTACAGAATGAATGAATAAACAAACTGAACAACAAAAATGTAACCACCAGACTTGGTCTGTCACATCTTAATGTCAGAATTTTCACAAATCTTGATAAGAAGGCCAGAATTACACAGTAACCAAGTCAAAAAATCACGCATATTCACAGCAAACTGGCTAGAGAAAAGCATTAGAATTCCGAGTACCAGTGCAATTCAAGTGTTCATTACTGGAGCTCCGATGTCACTGTCTCCTCCCAAAAAAACGAAATTCCTTAATCTTTATGTCATACTTATTTTCTTTTATCCCTCTTGAGTCAAATGCTCACCTCTATGGGCAGCACAAGAACAGCAAACAAAACACTACTACTCTTCTAATATTCATAATTTATTTTATATAGATATATATATATATATATATATATATATATATATATATATATATATATATATACACACACAGATGTTTTTCAAGCATTTACATCAGCTACTACTCCTACTGCAAAATATAAATCTCTGTTAAATATCATATTCTATTCTTTCACAAGAGACTAAGAACTCTCAAGACAATTAAGGTAGCAAGTCCTGATCATAACAGATTTGCAAAGTCTTGTTTAATGACATGAAAACTGATCAGAGATGGAAAAGAGACTTATTTCAGCCCTGCTGAAAGAAAATCAAGTTACACCATGTTCCTGACAAATACAAAATTTTTCTTTTCATTGCGTTAAAATCTCCATAATAGTTTTTCAATATTCTGCACTCTATTTCACCATTTATGCAAAATGACAGACAGACCGTATCCAGCATCCAGATGCTGTAAGTGACACAAACTTCAAATCATTTCTTCAAAACTCATTCTCCAAATTTCAGTTGTGGTGTCACTTCCTTCTGCTCTAGGTATAATGTTTTTGCTTTGTTTTTCAAGCTCTCTGCTTTGTCGTCATTCTTTCTAACTCCATCCCCAAGTTTGTACATTCGACTGGCATTAGAACATGCCCAGATGTGGCCTAGATCACATGCTTTAAGGGAATAGTGCAGTGCCTGGTTCATGTCCTTAGGAATGCCTGGTGCTCCTTGGAGGTAAATGGCACTCAGGTTAAAGCAGCTGGGTGCATAGTTGTTGTTGCAAGCTTTTGTGTAATAGTCTCTGGCAATTGCTACATCAGGCTTATCATCCAATGCTTGTCCATCATGGGCCAAAATTCCAACATTGTGGCAGGCATCAGTTGACTTCTTCCCACCTATTTCACAAGACGTCATGAAGCATTCGTAAGCTGCTTTTAAATTCCTTGGTAGTCCACCTGTAGTCATAAAACAGAAATGCAGTAAAGCAAGCAAATATATAAATGGCAAATTGTGCAAGTCTAAAACAGAACAGAGCAGAATGTTTAGGACATTATCTTAGATAAATTATAATAATTCAATGCAATATGAAATTCTATCTACCCTGCTCTCTGAGAAATGGAAGACTTTTATCAGCTTCTTCCAATTAATTAATTTTAATAAAATAAACACTACTGGCAATCTTCCTAAAATGGAACATTTCTAACATTTTGATCCTGTCATAAAGTACAATGAAGACTTGCACATTGTCAACTGTTAGAAAGTACAGTTGTGTACACTTACCATAAAAGTAGATGTTCGAGTGTATTCACTGTTGCAGTCATCACATTTGGGTTATCTGCTTGCAGTAGCCCTCAGTTGGCCTGATTATCAAAGTCTTGGGTCCTGCGTCGGTTGCTGTCTCAACTTCCATGATGTCAAATAGTCAGGGGTATAAAGCATGCAGCTGACACCATTACATCAGTTTTTCTTGCCCCAGATGTCAGGTGCCCCCATAATGGGAAGCAATTATATATACAAGGTTACACCTCCAACAGAAAAGCAAATACACCAAAAAGCTATAGCTAAAAGAAGTCAGGGGGCTGGAGGGAGGGTAACCAGGACTGCAACAGTGAATACACTCGAACATCTACATTTATGTTAAGTGTACACAACTGTACTATGTTCTTCATGTTTCACTGCTGCAGTCATCACATTTGGGTAGATTCCCAAAGCTAAGGATGGGAGGAGGAAATTAGATAGCATTAGGACCAGCTATAAGGCCCTGCAAGACTGCAGTGGCAAAGCCAGCTCTGGATTTAGAGAAAATTGGCAAATGGTAATGCTTGGTGAAGGTATGTACAGAACTCCAGGTAGCAGCTATTAGGATGTCCCTGATAGGGACACCTCTGAGAAAGGCTGTAGTGGTAGATGCAGCCCTGGTTGAATGTGGTCTTATCCCCTGTGGGGTAGGTTTTCCATGGTGCTTACAGCAGAAATGAATGCAATGGCCGATCCATTTAGAAATGGTTTGCTTTGAAATGGCCTTCCCCTCTTCCCCTGCAGAAAATGCAACCAGCAGCTGTTCAGATTTTCTGAGAGGTTTAGTCCTGTCCAAGTAAAATCTAAGTTGTCTGTGCACATCTAAGGAGTGCAGTATTAGTTCCCCTTTGTTCTGTGGATTAGAAAAGAAGGTTGGCAAACGAATGGACTGATTTACAGCCACACTGGATACCACCCTAGGCATGAAGGAGGGCTTGGTCCTGAGGGACACCCTGTCCGCATGAAAGATGATGAAAGGCTCCACTGCCATAAGGGCCTGTAGTTCAGACACCCTTCTTGCTGAAGTGATGGCTAAAAGGAAAGCTGTTTTCCAAGAAAGGAATTTCCACACTGCATTTGCAGCTGGCTCAAAAGGAGGTAGATGAGTTTTTCCAATACAAAGTTAAGGTCCCAGGCTGGAGTAGGGGCTCTCTTGGGTGGTCTTAAGTTTTGGGCCCCTCTGAGGAACTTCTTCAGCAGTGGATGAGAGAAGAGGAGTGGGTTCTGTGTTGTAATGAGCTGAAATGGCTGCGGCATGAATTCTAATGGAGGAAAAGAAAAGGCCCTTGTGAAGCATCTCAGTTAAGTATTAAAGAATCTGAGGTAAATTGGGTACTGCTGTGTCCATCCCCTGAGTTTGGTTCCAGGAACAGAATCTTTTCCATTTTTTCAGCATAAGATTTTCTAGTACTAGGCCTCCTTGCCTCCAGAATGATGTCCAACACTTGCTTACTGAGGGATGGTAATGGAGAGATCAGGTAATTAGCCAGGCTGCCAGGTTCAGGGTTTGAAGCTGAGGGTGCAGAATCTGGCCCTCCTGCTGGGACAGCAGAGCAGGGGTCTGAGGCAGGTGCCATTGTGCCAGCAGTAACACACTGTGCAAAAGGGGGTACCAGTGTTGGCGTGGCCAGTCTGGTGCAATCAGTGTCATCCTTGGTTTGTCCTGTTTGATCTTTAGTAGTACCTTGGAGAGGACAGGCAGAGGTGGGAAGGCATAAACTGAAAGGTTTTTCCAAGTGAAGGACAGGGCATCCACTTTCCAAGCTTGTTTGTGGGGAGTCCTTGTGCAGAATTTGTCCAATTGGTAGTTCTGGGGGGAGGCAAACAGGTCTCTCTCTGGGCTCCCACATTTGTTTCTCAACATGTTGAATATCTTCGGTTCCAGATTCCAATCATGTGGGTCCATGAGATTTCTGCTTAGTTCGTCTGCCAGTGTATTTAGCTTTCCTGGCAGGAATGGAGCCTGTAGGTGCACTTGATAGCTCAAGGCTGTGTTCCACAGAGCCATGGCTAGTCTGCAGAGAGGGTATATGAGTGGGTTCCCCCCTGCTTGTTTATGTACCACATTAGAGTGGTGTTGTCTGTCTTTACCATTAATTGTCCTGGAAGAATGTGGTCCTTGAAGGCTGTCAGAGCATTCTGTACAGCTAACATTTCTTTTTGATTGATATGCAGGTGCATTTGACTTGGGTTCCATTTGCCCTGAATGCACTTCCCTGCCAAGTGAGCCCCCCATGCATAGTCTGATGCGTCTGTTGTTAGGGTTTGGGCGGTAGGGGGTAGTATGAATGGCAGTCCCTTGTTTTGGTGGCAGGCCTCTGCCCACCAAAGGAACTCTTATCTGTAGGCAAGGTATGATAGGGATCACTGCTTCTAGATCCTGAGAATGTTGACATCATAGGCTTTTTACATACCACTGTAGTTTCCTCATATGCAATCTTGCATATGGAATTAGGAGAATGCAGGAGGCCATGAACCCCAAGGCTTGCAGTATTTTCCTTGCAGATAGCTGGGTCTTTGTGGCCAGTAGTTTGAAATAGGTTGTCAAATGAACGTGTTTCTCTGGCGTGAGGAAAACCATCTGGGAAGTTGTGTTCAAGCTTTCTCCCAGGAATACAATCGGTTGGCAGGGTACAAGATGTGATTTATTTTGGTTTATGGTGTACCCCAGAGAAGTTAGCAATGTTTGTACAAACGCCAGATGATTCAATAGTATGTCCTGGCTTTCTGCCTGAATTAGACAATCGTCCAGGTATGGGTATATTTGAATATTTCTTTGCCTGCAAAATGCAATGACTGGAGATAGGCATTTTGTGAATACCCTGGGTGCAGTAGATAAGCCAAAGGGCAGTGCAGAGAACTGATAGTGCATGTAGCCTGCTTTGATGCGTAGGTATCTTCTGCAAGATTCCCTGACTGGGATGCGCAGGTAGGCTTCCTTTAAATCCAGTGTTGCCAACCAGGCTTCCTTGCCTAGCATAGGAGGCAACTGGTGAAGAGTTAGCATCTTGAATTTTGGGATCACCAAAAATGTGTTTATTATAGGTCCAGGATAGGATGCCAGGAGTTGTCTTTTTCTGGGCACCAGGAAAAGTCTTGAGTAGAAACCTTGTCCCCTTTCCTCTTCTGGGACAGTTTGGATAGCTCTGATACTTGAGAGACAGAATTTGCTTTTGAGCCTCTGCCCACTGATTTGGGGGTAGATCTGGCCAACCTTTTGGAGTTGATAAGGTGTGGAAGTGGAATCTGTATCCTTGGGAAACTATATTTCAAACCCATTTGTCCTGGGTAATGAGTTCCCAATTTTTTCCCTGCAGGGCAATCTTTCCCCCTAAAGGAGCAGTCAGGTGTCAGGGCTTGGAAGTTTTAAAGTTAAGTCATTGAGACAGTTTACCATAGGGGGAGTTTTACTACTCCCTGCTTTGGAAGGGGTGCCCCCCACTGCTTAGTCCTGTGAGTACCTTGGGACTGAAGCCTGGGTGTTCTGCTGGTTCTGGGTTTGGACTGAGAAGGCCCGAAAGAGGCAGGAAAGGACCAATTCTTAGAGGGCCAATGCCTACTAAATCTGGGAGGCTGTACTTGCCCGAAATCTTTAACAGTTTGCATAGATTTAGCTTTTTCCTCCATCCTTCTTCTGCTTTGCTGCCAAACAGGCAGTCCTGGTTTAAGGGAGCATCCAGCAATTTAGCTTTAACATGATCTGGCAAAGATTGCTCCTTACGCCAAGCATGCCTTCTAAGCACAGACCCAGTGACAGCAGCCCTGCAAAATGCCTCTAGTGAATCAAAACCACAATGCAAAGTATGTTTTCCAACTTGTTCTGCAGAATGCATTAAATCCTGTAAATCTTTATTTTCAGCACAGTCAGGAATCAACATCATTTTCTGTTTAAGCATTCCAATAATATGCTGCTGATACTTTAACATATGAAACTGGCAGTTTAAAGCCCTAATGGCCAAGGCTGCAGACGTGTATACCTTCTTACCCCATCTATCCAGCTCCCTGGAATCTCTATCTGAGGGGGTAGGATTTTTGGCAGTAGTAGCCTTAATGCCCTTGGGTCCCTGTGAAATGGGGTCAGGATCCACAGTAGGATTTTTAAAGAGGAACTTATGAGAGTCAGGAACCCTGCAATATCTATCTGGTTTTCTGGGAGCAGGAGGTAAAGAGTCAGGGGCCAAGCTAGATTCCGAAAAGGCATCACCCACAATGTCCAGTACAGGGGGGATAGCTAAAGCCCTGTGTTTGGGCAGGAGTAAGAAATCCCTAAGCCTCTTTTTAAGAGTCAGAGTAATCCTGGCTTTCCCAGCGAAAATGCTCCCTAAGAGTATGCAAGCTTTCAGGAATCCTCTGGAGGGGAAGCAGAGGGAACACAGTCCTCTGCATCAGAATCCTCATAGGTAAATAAGGGTAAATCCTGGTCATCTGAGGAAACAGAAATTTCAGAATCCTGATCAGAAGAATCATAAGCAAACTCAGTATTAGGTCTCTTAGAGGGGGAAGGTTGGCTTCCCCTGATTAAAGTAATAAGGTCTTCAACCATTCTTATCATTTGTTTTTTAGGCATAGAGGCCTGACCATGCAGTCTGGGCGATGGTTTTCTAGGCATGGATCAAGTTTTAGGCCTTGAAGAAGAAGATGGCTTTGGTTTAATATGCAAGTCAGTAGGCCTGAATACACCCTCAGAAGCTGGTGCCTGCACAGCAGCTCTGGACCCATCCAAGGTAGAGACATCCACAGGTTCCCCAGTTGAAGCATCTTGCAGCATACCGGACTCCAAATGGGTCTCAGTAGAGGCCTGCGAATCTGAAATAACGGGTATCAGGGGCTGCGAAAGTGCCTCAATGAGTACCGGCGAACTAGCGACTAGCTTAGGAGAAACATCGTCAACAGCTTTGGACCTATGCGGTCTGTCTCTGTCTTAATCTTTGCGTTTTTTTTGGAATGTTGGTAGTCGGGTGGCTTACTGAAGCCACATCTGGGTAATTGAACCGAGTACCAAAATATTTAGAAGCATAAATATACAGACGATGAATAGTTTGTTGTTTAAATAAGGCACAAAACAGACAGCGAGGTACGTCGTGGTCAGGGCCTAGGCAAGGAATACAGCATGAATGAAAATCTTTATGAGGTATTTGCTTTCCACAAGAAATACAACTACTGACTTTTACTGACATCGGTTTAGAGCAAGAAAAAGTTTCCCCAATGGGGTACTTAGCTTAGTGGAAGACTTTGGTTCCGAAACTCGAAAACGGAAATTTCAGGAGTCGGCCGACCGGCACTTGCGAACTGCTTCTGCTTCGGGCACCACACGGCAAGAAAGACTGGTGTAATGGTATCAGCTGCATGCTTTATACCCTTGACTACCTGATGTCATGGAATTTGAGACGGCAACCAACACAGGACCCAAGACTTTGATAATCAGGCTGACTGAGGGCTACTGCAAGCAGATAACCTAAATGTGATGACTGCAACAGTGAAACAAGAACATCAACTAGTTATAAAAGAATGCAAATGCTGTGATTACTTTTCCACACCTTATCAAAAAATACTGTTTGCTCAGTTTCAGAGAGTCACAAGGCATAGAATGCTGCAGAAATACAAAAACACAGATAAAACCAATACATTGAATGAGTCCTTCAGCTCAATATGACAAAAGGCAATGAAGGCAGTACATGAGCTTGAAATGTGGGTTACGGACAAACTGAGAAGTAACTAAGATAAAATTTCACTGGGTGATAAAGGATGATGGACAAAGATAATGTTCTCCTCTAAATGATAAAAGAAAGTATAGTTGTGTACACTTACCATAAATGTAGATGTTCGAGTGCATTCACTGTTGCAGTCATCACATTTGGGTTATCTGCTTGCAGTAGCCCTCAGTCGGTCTGATTAATAAAGTCTTGGGTCCTGCGTCGGTTGCTGTCTCTTCTTCCGTGACGTCAGGGGTATAAAACATGCAGCCGATGCCATTACATCAGTTTTTCTTGCCCCAGATGTCAGGTACCCCCTTAATGGGAAGCAATAAGATTATATATATATATATATATATATATATATATATATATATATATATATATATATATACACACACACACACACACACACACATACACACACACACACACATACATAGAAGGATATACCTCTAATAAAAAATCAAATACACCAAAAAAGCTTTTAAGCATAGTTAAGGAGAGTAGAGGTATAGCCAAAAAAAGTCAGGGGGCTGGAGGGAGGGTAACCAGGACTGCAACAGTGAATACACTCGAACATCTACATTTAAGGTAAATGTACACAACTGTACTATGTTCTTCGTGTTTCACTGTTGCAGTCATCACATTTGGGTAGATTCCCAAAGCTAAGGATGGGAGGAAGAATTTAGATAGCATTAGGACCAGCTATAAGGCCCTGCAAGACTGCAGTGGCAAAGCCTTAGATTTAGAAAAAATTGGCAAATGGTAATGCTTGGTGAAAGTATGTACAGAACTCCAGGTAGCAGCTTCTAGGATGTCCCTGGTAGGGACACCTCTGAGAAAGGCTGTAGAGGTAGATGCAGCCCTGGTTGAATGGGGTCTGATCCCCTGTGGGATAGGTTTTCCATGGTGCTTATAGCAGAAATGAATGCAATGGCCTATACATTTAGAAATGGTTTGCTTTGAAATAGCTTTCCCCTCTGCCCCTGTAGCAAATGCCACCAGCAGTTGTTTAGATTTCCTTTGAAGTTTAGTCCTGTCCAAGTAAAATCTAAGTTGTCTGTGCACATCTAAGGAGTGCAGTATCCATTCCCCTTTGTTCTGTGGATTAGGAAAGAAGGTTGGCAAATGAATAGACTGATTAAGAGCCACACTGGATATCACCTTGGGCAAGAAGGGATTGGTTCTGAGGGGCACCCTGTCCACATAAAAGATGATGAAAGGCTCCACTGCCATAAGGGCCTGTAATTCAGATACCCTTCTTGCTGAAGTGATTGCTAAAAGGAAGGCTGTTTTCCAAGAAAGGAATTTTAAATCTGCACTAGCAGCTGGCTCAAAAGGAGGAAGAGAGAGTTTCTCCAATACAAAGTTAATGTCCCAGGCTAGAGTTGGGGCTCTCCTGGGTGGTCTTAAATTTTTGGCCCCTCTGAGGAACTGCTTGAAAAGTGAATGAGAGAAGAGGGGAGGTTCTGTGTTATAATGAGCTGAAATGGCTGAGGCGTGAATTTTGATGGAAGGAAAAGAAAGGCCCTTGTGAAGCATCTCAGTTAAGTATTGTAGAATCTGAGGTAAGTTGGGCGCTGCTGTGCTCATCCCTTGAGATTGGTTCCAGGCACAGAATCTTTTCCATTTTTCAGCATAAGATTTTATAGTACTAGGCCTCCTTTCCTCTAAAACGATATCCATCACTGGTTTACTGAGGGATGGCAAAGAAGAGATTAGGTAATTAGCTAGGTTCAGGGTTTGAAGCTGAGGGTGCAGAATTTGGTTCTCCTGCTGAGACAACTGGGTAGGGGTCTGAGGCAGGTGCCATGGGGCCAACAGTGACACACTGCGCAAAAGGGGGTATCAGTGTTGGCGTGGTCAGTCTGGTGCAATCAGTATCGTCCTTGGTTTGTCCTGTTTGATCTTTAGTAGAACTTTGGAGAGAAGAGGCAGAGGAGGAAAGGCATAAACTGATAGGTTTTTCCAGCTGAAGGACAGAGCATCCACCTTCCAAGCTTGTTTGTGGGGAGTCCTTATGCAAAATTTGTTCAATTGGTAGTTCTGGGGGGGAGGCAAACAGGTGTATATCTGGGCTCCCCCATTTGTTTGTCAACATGTTGAAAGTCTTTGGTTCCAGTTTCCACTTGTGTGGGTCCATGAGGTTTCTGCTTAGTCCATCTGCCAGTGTATTTAGATTTCCTTGCAGGAATTGAGCTTGTAGATGCACTTGGTAGCTCAAGGCTGTGTTCCACAGTGCCATGGCTAGTCTACAGAGGGGGTAAGAATGGGTACCCCCCTGCTTGTTTATGTACCACATAACCATTTTTGATTGATTTGCAGGTGCATTTGACTTGGGTTCCATTTGCCCTGAATGCACTTCCCTGCCAGGTGAGCCCCCCATGCATAGTCTGATGCGTCTGTTGTTAGGGTTTGGGCAGCAGGGGTAGAGTGAATGGTAGTCCCTTGTTTTGGTGGCAGGCCTCTGCCCACCAAAGAAACTCTAACCATAGGCAAGGTATGACAGGAATCGTTGCTTCTAGATCCTGAGAATGTTGACACTATAAGCTTTTTAGATACCATTGTAGTTTCCTCATATGCAGTCTTGCATATTTATTTATTTATTTTACATTTGTTAACCAGGGGTGCCTGACTGAGCCAAAAAGGCCCTTTTTCAGCAGGGGCCCGGGGAGAAAGGCTCCACAAAGAAAAATTACACACACATTTAGTTATTTAGATATGATCAGTATACACACAAATTACAAGAGACATGTTTTTACAGTTTTATGCGGTACATAAACAGTTACAGTGGAGAGAACAAACAAAAAATATTAATTTTAAAAATAAAGGTAATTAATAGATTTGTGGTGTACAGCTGAAATTTGGAACATAGGTAGAATACATACATAGTACACAGGTACAGTACATACATTGTAGATTAGCCAGTGTTTGTAAGACTGAAAACGATTATCAAGTGCTCTGGATTTTGTATGTATATGTTATCCGCTTTCACTAGCCTGGGGAGCAATCATGGCACTTCCAACTTTGCTTGAGATGTTGCCTGATGAGCTCTTTAAAGGAGGCTTTGGATGATGTATTTTGAATGCTAGTAGGTACAGAGTTCCATTTTTTTAGCCACTGAACTACTATATAGTGCATCTCCAAAGCTGTTGGTGACTTCTAGTAGTAGTTTGCTTGATGATCTAAGAGGCCTTTTGGCTGAGTGATGTTGTACTAGGTTTTTGAGAGCAGGACACTTATTGGGGAGGTAATAGATAGAATGACAGAGGCAGAGCTGATTGTAGGTTAGGAGGTTGGGCAGTTCAAGCCAGTGGAGCTGTCTCAAAGCAGTACAGTGATGAGTTCTATATGAGCAATTTGCAGCAAAGCAGGCAATTCTGTTATAGCAGGTTTCCATTTTGCTTAGTTCAGTTTTGTTGAGATTAGTCAGAATGGGAGATGCATAGAGTAGGGTGGATAGAAGTTGGGAGCAAGCAATGGCTGATCTTGTGTTGTTGGTAAGAAATGGTTTGATACGGTAGAGTGACCCCAGTTTGGCATGTACTTTATTAATAGTTAAGTTGAGATGACTATCAAATTTTAGGTGGGAGTCTATGGTTATTCCCAATAGCTTATCCTGTGCCACTGGAGCAACTGGGTAGCATTTGTGGAGTAGATAGTGAATTGACTGTTAGTGTTTTTGTTAGAACTGGTTATAATCATAAGCTGAGCTTTCTATGGATTGAGGATAAGTTGGGCTTTGGTAAGGTAGTTTTCAACATCAGAGAATGCTAGTTGAGTTGTTTGCAGGATGGTGGGAATGTTTTGTGCAGCACAGATTAAGGTAGTGTCATCTGCATACTGAATTATACATGCATGCTGTGTGGTGATATGGAGGTCATTTGTGAAGATTGAATAGTAGTGGTCCTAAGATAGAATCCTGTGGGACTCCTATAGTTATGGGCAGCTGAGGGGAGAGAGAATTTTCCCATTTCACAGCTAGGTACCTGTCAGTTAAGTAGCTTTGGAACCAGGTAAGAGTGGAATTTGATAGATGATATTGGTTTAGTTTGTTTAGCAGGATTTGGTGTGAGACTGTGTCAAATGCTTTGGACATATCCAAAAAAAAAGAGTTGACACTTGTAGGCCTTCATTTTTGAGACGGTTTACTGTGTCTGTGAAGCAGAGGAGGGCTGTAGTGGTACTATGGGCAGGACTGAAACCATGCTGAGTAGGTGACAGGATGTTGCTGTCTAGGAGATAGTTTAGCATCTGGGTATGGATGCATTTTTCTAGGATTTTGGCCAGGGGGGAGAGTAAAGCAATGGGTCTGTAGTTATTAAGTTCAGTGGAAGTCCCGCCTTTATGTATGGGTGTAACATAGGATATTTTCCAGAGTTTGGGCACATAGTTTTCAACAACTGATCTGTTTATGAGAGTGGAGACTGGGATAGCAATATCATCTGTTGTGAGTTTCAAGAAATAGCTGGGGAGTAGGTCGGCTGCTGTTGATGAGGTTTTTAGTTTGGAGAGCATGCTTCTGATTAAAGTGGTGGAAACTGTTTTGAGGGTAAAGCTTGTATTAGTGTTATTTGTGTTGGGGGGGGGATAGTGAGGAAGGAACTGTCCTGTGATACTAAGGATAGAATTGAGTTCAAAAAGTGGGAATTGAATTGTGTTTCGATGGGAACTTTAGTGTCAGGGTTGGTTGGTTTGGGAGGTAGCCTTTTGGGTGGATTTTAGCAGCTGGTTTACATTTTTCCAATTTTTTTTGCGGGTTGTATTGGTATTTAGTTTGTAATGTTGTGTAGTAGGATTTTTTGTCCAGCCTAATGCATTTTTTTGCAGGGTTGCGCAGTTCTTGGTACTTAGGCTTTGTGTGTCTTTGTTTTATTTTGATAGTAAAGCCAGGCAGTGTCACTGGACTTGAGGATTTGTTTGGTTTCTTTACTGAGCCAGGGGTTTGTAGAGGGTCTAACCTTGATTTTGCGCAATGGAGCGACAGTGCCTAGGTGTTGTAGAAATGTTTTGTTGAAATATGCTACAGCCTGGTCAAGTGGGAGGGTTTTTAGGGGGGGGGTCCAGTACAGTTACAGAGTAAAGTGTTGAGGACCTCAGGAGAGGATTTGTTTGTGTTTCTAGTGGATGTATAGTTAGTGGTTTTGCATATGTTTGTTCTACTACATATAAAGTATATTATGTTGTGGTCACTTAAGGTGTCTGGGAGACTGCCTG
This sequence comes from Protopterus annectens, assembly GCF_019279795.1. Lineage (NCBI taxonomy): Eukaryota > Metazoa > Chordata > Ceratodontiformes > Protopteridae > Protopterus > Protopterus annectens. The sequence continues at coordinate 1,219,532,487 of NC_056744.1, forward strand.
TGTGAGGGTACAATGTGAGGTTGTTAGGACCCGGTCAAGGATGGATTCCCTTTTAGATTTTTTATCACATCTAGTTGGAATTTGGACTAGCTGCTGATAGCCATGGAGATTTATTAGATTACTTGGTGGTTCTGATATACAGGTGAACCAATCTAGGTTGAAGTCCCCCAGAATAAGGGTTTCTTGTGAGCATGTGGAAGAACACCAGGATAGAAGTCTTCAAGGCTAGCAGGTGTACTACCAGGTGGGATATAGATCACAATTGTGGTGATGACCTTTTTAGGGTGAAGTTGAAGTTGTGAGATAAGTATGTCCCAATTATTGGGGGAGGGGTAGGAGGTTGGTAATTGATGGACAGTTAAGTTGGACTTGTACAGTAAGGCAGTTCCGCCCCTTTATGAAGTGGTCTGTCTTCGCTAATGATATTGTAGCTGGTAGGGAGAACTTATGAGTTAGCTATGTTTTTATTTAGCCAGGTTTCTGTTAAAGCAACTATGTCTGGGGAGTAGTGTGCTATTGTGGCCTGGAGTTCAGGTATTTTATTTTTGATACTTCTAATATTAATATTTAGCATTAAAAGATGGTTGGTTTTGCTGCTGTTGTTGATTTGCCCAGGGATGAAGAAAGTGGGGGTGTTATGTTCTGACATCTGTGCTGGAGCAGTTTGTGTTGGACAGGATGGATTTGGGCCTGGGTTGGGGTGGATATCCCCACTTATGGTGAGCCTGGAGTTAAAATGGTTATACAGATGCTGGAGTTTGGTGAAGAGTGTGAGAAAGTACTGTGTTTTTTTGGAGTATGAGAGCATATGTGTTTAGTTCTGAATTGGTCCGTTATGTAGTTCTTGAATAACTGTGGGCAGATATTATTATAATGTGTGGTGTCTGTATACGAGAGTGCATAATGCAGTGTTGTGCTACTAAGTTTTGGGATATTGCTAGAGTGATAACTTGTGGTGGTGTAAAGAAATATGAGAAGACAGACTAGACTTAGTTGAGTGATAGTCATGGTTATAAAGTTTAAGTTGTTTCTAGGTGGGGGCGGGTCTGAATAGGAATTATAGGGTTGCACTATATGTGGATGGGGAAGTAGTGTGGGTGATGTAAAAAATGCCTAGTGGGAATGAGAGTGATTGGGAGCATTTTGTGTGGAGCAAGTTGGTGTGGTATAATGTGATATGACTTGAGGAGCTGTGATTGGTGGAGATGATGTGAGGGTGAGCTGTGGGTGTGGCTGTGATTACTATAAATGTAGAGGTAGTGGGGGCAGGAGGGAATAGGTGGCAGGGCAGGGGAGCGGAGAGAGCCCGAGCGTTAGCAAGGGTGAACGGAGCGGGGCAGAGCCAACCAAGACAAGAGAAAAAAGTAAGTATTACTTTACAAATCTGAACACTTTTAAAATAAATTCCTGAGGTCTAATGGCTTACCGGCAAGCAGAATGTAATTGCTGAAGAGCACTTGTGTCCTGGTGGGAGACTAGAAATTTAAAGATGGCTCCATGCTCAGCAGGATTCTAATATAGACTTTGTATTGACAGAGTGAGATAGCACAAGGGGTGTAAACCAGGTGGAATGCAAAGAAACCAGAGAGGCAATCAGTGGAAATCAGTGAAGGCCTCAGAGGGGGTAAGTAATAATTCAAACTACCCGTAAAGTGAAGGAGAGAAGAGACAGCAACGTTTATTAAGGATGGGAGTGTGTCTTCACATTGACTTGCTGATTAGTAACCAGTTTGTGCACAGATTAAAGCAGGGAGATACATTAGCAATGAAGGGGAATGTATAGAGATACAAATAAACAGGTGGGCCTCCAAGTGATACAAACTAAGGCAGAAAGCACTGAGAGGGCTGCTTGATGGTTAATTTAGACACAAGGATGTGAATTAAATGTATACTGTCTATTGGACAGTTAGGATTACTGTACTAGCGGGGGGGGGGGGGAGGACACAAGGCGTTGTACAACCGTCAGTTTTATTAGCAAGCTGAGAACTACTAAGAAATACTGCTACTGTAATAGCTTCACTCTCATAAAACATACAAGTAGAATGCCAGGGTGGACTGACCCTGCTCTTGAATCTCAAAATGTATATCCTTGTTTAGTTTGCAGTACTGATTCCTTCTTATACTGTATGGGTGGAGTGGTAGCCACAGACTGCAGATTTGCTTGAGTGTGCTCCTGCTCTTGAGGCTCAAAATGTATATCCTTGTTTAGTTTGCAGTACTGATTCCTTCTTATACTGTATGGGTGGAGTGGTAGCCGCAGACTGCAGATTTGCTTGAGTGTGCTCGGCAAGCAGAATGTAATTGCTGAAGAGCAATTGTGTCCTGGTGAGAGACTAGAAATTTATGGAATTAAAAGAATGCAGGAGGCCATGAACCCCAAGGCTTGCAGTATTTGCCTTGCAGATAGCAAGTTTTTTTTGGCCACCAGTTTGAAGTAGGTTGTCAAATGAATTTGTTTCTCTGGCATGAGGAAAGCCATCTGGGAAGTTGTACTCAAGCTTGCTCCCAGGAATATAATTTGTTGACAGGGTACCAGGTGTTATTTCTTTTCATTTATGGTGTACCCCAGACAAGTTAGCACCCTTTGTACAAAAGCCAAATGATTCAAAAGTATGTCCTGGCTTTCTGCCTGAATTAGACAATCATCCAGGTATGGGTATATCTGAATATTTCTTTGCCTGCAAAATGCAATGACTGGAGCTAGGCACTTTGTGAATACCCTGGGCGCAGTAGATAAGCCAATGGGCAGTGCAGAGAACTGATAGTGCATGTAGCCTGCTTTGAAGCATAGGTATCTTCTGCAAGATTCCCTGATTGGGATGTACAGGTATGCTTCCTTTAAACTGAGTGTTGCCCACCAGGCATCTTTGCCTAGCATAGGAAGCAACTGGTGAAAAGTTAGCATCTTAAATTTTGGAATCACCAAAAAGGTGTTTAAAGTAGACAGGTTCAGGATAGGACGCCATGAATTGTCTTTAATGGGTACCAGGAAAAGTCTTGAGTAGAAACCTTGTCCCTTTTCCTCTTCTGGTAAAGTTTGAATAGCCTTTATGCTTAAGAGAGAGAGTACTTGCTTTTGAGCCTCTGCCCACTAATTTGGGGGTAGATCTGGCCAACTGTTTGGGGTTGGTAACATGTGGAAGTGAACTCTGTATCCTTGGGAAACTATATTTAAAACCCATTTGTCCTGGGTAATGAGTTCCCAGTTTTTTTGCATGTAGAGCAATCTTTCCCCCCAAAGGGGCAGTCAGTTGAGAAGTGCTTGGAAGTTTTAAAGTTGTCACTTAGACAGTTTACCATAGGGGGGAGTTTTACTACTCCCAGATTTGGAAGTGGGGGCCCCCCACTGCTTAGTCCTGTGCGTACCCTAGGACTGAAGCCTGCGTGTTCTGCTGGATCTGGGTTTGGACTGAGAAGGTCTGGAAGAGGCAGGAAAGGACCAATTCTTAGAAGGCCAATGCCTACTAAATCTTGGAGGTTGTACTTGTAAGAAATCTTTAATAGTTTGCATAGACTTAGCTTTTTCCTCCATCTTTTTACGAACTTCTTCTGCCTTGTTGCCAAACAGGCGGTCCTGATTTAAGGGAGCATTCAGTAATTTAGTTTTAACATGATCTGGCAAGGATTGCTCCTTAAGCCAAGCATGCCTTCTAAGTACAGACCCAGTGACAGCAGCCCTGCAAGACGCCTCTACTGAATCAAAACCACATTGCAAAGTATGCTTTCTAACCTGTTCAGCAGAATGCATTAAATCCTAAATCCTGTAAATCCTTATTTTCAGCACAATCAGAAATCAACATCATTTTCTCTTTAAGCAATCCAATAATATGTTGCTGACACTTTAACATATGAAACTGGCAGTTTAAGGCCCTAATGGCCAAGGTTGCAGATGTGTATACCTTCTTACCCAATCTATCCAGCGCCCTGGAGTCTCTATCAGAGGGGATAGGATTTTTTGGCAGTAGTAGCTTTAATGCCCTTGGGTCCCTGTGAAATGGTCTCAGGATCCACAGTAGGATTTTTGAAAAGGAACTTGTGAGAGTCAGGAACCATGTAATATCTATCAGGTTTTCTGGGAGCAGGAGGTAAAGAGTCAGGGGCCAAGCTAGATTCTGAAAAGGCATCATCAACAATGTCTAGTACAGGAGGGATAGCTAAAGGCCTGTGCTGGGGCAGGAGTAAGAAATCCCTAAGCCTCTTTTTAGAATCAGAGAAATCCTGACTTTCCCACTGAAAATGCTCCCTGAGAGTATGCAAGATTTCACCAAAAGAGAAATCCTCTGGGGGGGGGGGCAGAGTCCTCAGCATCAGAATCCTCATGGGTAGATAAGGATAAATCCTGGTCTTCAGAGGAAACAGAAATTTCAGAATCCTGGTCAGAAGTATCATAAGCAAACTCAGTCCTAGGTCTCTTAGAGGGGGGAGGCTGGCTTCCCCTGATTAAAGTAATAAGGTCTTCAGCCATTCTTATCATTTGTTTTATAGGCATAGAGGCCTGACCATGCGGTCTGGGTGTCAGTTTTCTAGGCATGGTTCGAGTTTTAGGCCTTGAAGAAGAAGATGGCGTCGGTTTAATATGCAAGTCAGTAGGCCTCAATACACCCTCAGAAGCCAGTGGCTGCACAGAGGCTCCGGACCCATCTAAGGTAGAGACATCCGCAGGTTCCACAGTTGAAGCATCTCGTGGCATACCGGACTCCGCATGGGTCTCAGTAGAGGCCTGCGAATCTGAAGTAGCGGGTATCAGGGGCTGTGAAAGTGCCTCACTGAGTAACGGTGAGCTGGCGACTGGCTTAGGAGAAATGCCATCGGTAGCTTTGGACCTAGGTGGCCTGTCTCTGTCTTTATCTTTGCGTTTTTTCGGAATGTCGGTATTCGGATGGCTTACCAAAGACATATCTGGATAATTGAACCAAGCACCAAAATACTTAGAAGCGAAAATATACTGATGCTGGATAGTTCGTTGTTTAAATAAGGTACAAGACTGACAGCGAGGTACATCGTGGTCAGGGCCTAGGCAAGGAATAAGTACGAATGAAAATCTTTATGAGGTATTTGCTTTCCACAAGAAATGCAATTATTTACTTTTACTGACATCAGTTTAGAGCAAGAAAAAGTTTCCCCAATGGGGTATTTAACTTTTAGTTGAAAACTTTGGTTCTGAAACTCGAAAATGAAAATTTCAGAAGTCGGCTGACTGGCACTTGCGAACTGCTTCTGCTTCGGGCACCGCACGGCAAGAAAGACTGATGTAATGGCGTTGGCTGCATGTTTTATACCCCTGACAACTTGACGTCACGGAAGAAGAGACAGCAACAGACGCAGGACCCAAGACTTTGTTAATTAGGCTGACTGAGGGCTACTGCAAGCAGATAACCCAAATGTGATGACTGCAACAGTGAAACACGAAGAGCATCTGACACATGTGATGTGTTAGTCAACAGCAAAATTGTGTGGTCCCTCCTAGTGATTACACTACATACAGGGCAGACAAAACAGCTATGTAATTACAGAATAGTTTGATTTACCTCCATGATAGGACAGGAGAAATAGCAGACTGCTGGTATTTTTGAATGGAATCTGTTTCAGGCATAAAAAAAAATACAAAGATTCATACTGCTGTCTGTCTTGAGCCAGATCTCTCTCTCTCTATTTTGCTTTACCAAACTGGGTAAGTGGACCAAGACAAAGATCATGTTCAGTCTTAACCCGGGCCACAAGGCAACAAAGCATAACACTTAAGCATTTACAAACAGCATAACAAGCACATTACTGAGTAGAGAGAGAGACAATCCTAATTAATAAAAATAAACATAACTAATAGTGATAACTGGTATAAATGAAATTAATGAAGTTAAAAATAATTTTATTTGATATTAGTGAGTAAAATGGAGAATCAGTGATGGAGCTAATTTATGATATTAAATAATAGAGCTGAATGAGCATATGCAACTATCAATGGGGCAAACTGATCAGCCAAAGTAAGCAGCACACTTGTCAGTACTGTGGAAATCATTCCAAGCAGTCTGTAAAGGATATCAGTTAATTCCCTTCTCCATCCAGGATCCAGGAATAATCCCTGCCCAGATCCTAGTATAACTGACACAGATCTAAGCTCTCTCTTCAATAAATTCTTTACTGAATCTATAGCTAATCTAAATAAATCCTTCCCTAACAATAATACATCCAACTCTCTTTCCTTTACACCAAACGACCCCTCTAAATGCCCTCTCAACTTCCAGCTGAAACCAGTTTCAACCACATTTATAAAAAGGCTCTTATCCAAACTAAAGCCATGCTCTAATGCCCCTGACAGCATCCCCTCCTCCTTCCTTAAATGTGCTGCTGATGGTATTGCTCTCCCTATCAGCATCTTAATTAACAGATCTCTAAAAGAGTCATACGTTCCCATTCTTTGGCGATCAGCCTACATTCTACCACTTCATAAAGGAGGCAAAAATACTAATATCTCCAACTTCCGCCCAATTGCCCTACTCTCACCTTTATCAAAAATCCTAGAAAAATGTGTCCACCACCAACTCATGCCTTTCTTAACCCAGAACCACCTCCTAACACCCACCCAACATGGCTTCCGCCCTGGACACAGCACCATTTCTGCCTTATTATCCTTCTTAGAAACAGTCAATCAAGCCAGGGATTCTGGATTACTAGTTTCTACTGTACTGCTAGATCTTTCTAAAGCCTTTGACACCATCTCTCACAAACACCTTCTCTTTCATATATCAAACCTTCATCTCTCCCCTGATACTCTATCTTGGTTCTCCAGCTACTTATCAGACAGATCTCAAGCTGTCAGATGGAAAGTCTACCTCCTCCTTCTTACCTACACCCACTGGCGTTCCCCAGGGGTCCATCCTTGGACCCATGCTGTTCAACATCTTCATAAATAACCTACACTCTGCCATCCCAGACACAACAGTTATCCAATACGCTGATGACTCTACCTTAGTCTGTGCCGCCTCTAATCTTCCTGAACTACTGACAAAAACCCAAATAGCTTTTTCCACTACTGAGAACTGGATGCACCAAAATCATCTCTCTCTCAACTCTAATAAATCTAAAATTCTTCTTTTCCCTCCCTCCAGGGCTCTCACCTTCGACAAAAATGCTTTCAAAATCACAAGCCAAACCAACTCTATCATAGAGGTGGTCCCATCTGCAAAACTCCTTGGCATCACCATAGACGAGCACCTTAAATTTGATAACCACATACAACAAAACATAAAGAAAACCCACCAAAAGCTAGGTATGCTCTATAGGAACAATAGCTTTCTCTCCAACTCCTCTAGGCATACCTTAGCAATTACCTATCTTCTACCATCTCTACTATATGGAGCCCCACTCCTTACTAACCTGTCTTCTTCCATCTCCTCTAAACTCGAAATCTGCTATAATAAAATATCTAAATTTGCAACCAAATCTAAAACCTCTACTCACCATTGCCTTTCCTACAAACTCTGAACTGGCTAGAACTCCCTAACTACCTAGACTATCTCCAACTAACCACTGCTCAAAAATTAATATTCTACCCTGATAAATGCCCAGCCCTAACAAACATCCTTCCTCCGTACATCCCAAACAGATCTCTAAGATCTGAGCACCAAAATTTAATTGCCATCCACAAACCCAATCGCCCTGCTGGCCAACTCCTTCTCTCCTACTCTCTTGGCAGGAAATGGAATTCTCTCCCTCCTTCACTTAGAACAACAACTAACTCTGAATCCTTCAAAACCCAACTTTTCTCTTACCTGTCCTCTAAACATAAGTGTTCCTGCTTTCATCCCACTTAAATTTAATTAACTACCCTTATGAACCCTCTATATCCTTTCACTTCACACTACCCAAAACTATTATCTTTCCATTGCTACTAAATCAAACTAAAGCTACTTCTCAGTTCAAGTATTTCTCTCTCTACTCCTGTATGTAAATATTGTAAATATCAGGTAACCTCTGATCTCTTCATTACAGACAGTTGAAACTTGCTGCTCTGAAGGGAAACTACTGTAAATCTATTTTATCTTCCTTCCTTAATGATGTTTTTGAGATATACTGTGTGCTTTTTGCTTTTTTTACTAACTGTGTGAATGTAATTACACATGTATTTTTTTTTACCTTCAACACTATGTAACCTAGATTGTATTCGCATTGCTTTGGAGCTTTTCTCCCCGGGCCTCCACTGTAAATGGGCACGTTCTGGCCCAGTGGACTTCCCCAGTAATCAAACTGTAAATAAATATACAAGTAAAATGCAGTAGTAGTAACACACTAAGTAAAGTTAGCTCAGTAACTACCGTAAATGTAACTAGGATTACAAAGTGACGCAATAGAAACAGATGCTTGGCTAGCTGAATTTTCTGGGCAATTGCCTAAGTATACTACAGGTAAGGTGCTACCTTAAGTATTTCATCGAAGAAGATAACATTGTGACAAATACAAAATGTTATCCACAGCCTCTGAAGCATTTGCATTCAGATTCCTTAATTAAATGGGTCTTAAGGTTTTCTAAAAACAGATCGATCACCCAGCTATGACTGGGTAAATGTCCAAGCTAACAAAGGAAACCTACAGATAGAACATACATGAACTTCAATAAATTCTTATTACTGTGCCTCTAAAACCCATGGTGGTGGTGCTGCGGTAGCATTGTCGCCTCAAAGTAAGACGCTGTCCTGTTCGATTCTCAGCTAGAGCGTCTTCTGCGTGGAGACATGCGTGAATGGGCGTACCTTTGTTGAAGGTTGTGCATCAGGCCTGGCAAGCCGGTACGTAAAAAATCAACTGCCAATCACTAGCGGACTGGAGTTCCGCTGTGGTGACCCCTAACCGGGAAAAGCCGAAAAACACAAACAAACTGTGCCTCTCAAAATGATGGTGGGAAAACAATAATGTACAGGAGTGCAACCCAATGTGGTGAGCTAGGCAACTGATAATGGTCCCTAATCCCCAATGACTACTGAGCCTCCTACCTTCCCAACCAGCCTGTTCATTCCCCCACAACCAAGGAGAGAACCTAATGACCCATCTGTTCTTTCATACGGTCAAGAGTTAAAGCCACAGTACTGGTACCAATTCTCTTTCAGGGAATCTGGAATTTTAGCTTTTTAAGGCCATACCATCCATGCACATCCTTGCTGCATCTCAACAGGTTAGCATGCATGCATTAGGTGGATGTGAGAGGCGAGTCTGGAATCTTGTCAGAAGATCATAGCCATTAAAGGAATGAAGGATGTCAGTGTGGAAACTGACAAAAAAGTCACCAAAATCAGTAAAGAGAGTCCTAGGTTTCCCTACATAAGTTAAAAAAACAGAATCTCAGCGGCATGCACTTAAAAAAATTCCAAGTTAAAACTAAAGGAAATACCAAAACCAAAATCTGAAGAAAGTCGGTGGCATGAGTTGACTTTTGAACAGAAGAAGAAACATCTATATCTGTATTTACAGGTGAAAATGCTATAGCCCATATTTCATGTCATGGTACTGACAAAAAATCTGCAGATAAGTACTGAAAATTTTAACAAAGCACAACAAGAGGACAATATATTAAGCAAGGACAAAGAAAATATAGCCAGAGTAGAAAGAAGAACAAAGCAAATTGGCTCCATTCCATATTCATATCCTGGACCAAAGAATGACTTCCTGTAGAGGGTGAACCAAGACCAAGTAGTGGTAATACACCAACTGTTAGTTCTAAAAACCTGTAAATTGATGAAACTGGCACATACACATTTTGAAAGACACTTTCTGAGGACAGAACCAAAGTGGGAATCTTAGCTAAATTGTATTGGCCTGGTATCATAAAACACACTGAAATCTGCTGTACTGCTTATCCAGACTGTCAAAAGATGGAACCACAGAAGAGGTCCACTGATTTTTATGCCTACTACTGATACCCTTTTTGAGAAGACAGCCATAACTTTGTAGGTCCAACAGTAAAATCTAGTAATGGCTACCATTACATTCTAGTGATTAATGATTAAGCCACTAGGTTTTCTATGCTTTAAACCCGCAAAAGGCCAAAGATAAAGCAATAGCCAAAAAGTCAGTGTTAGTTTTTCTACAGGGAAAGGATTCTCCAAGAAATAAAGCCCATATAACCTCATTTATGTCCAAGGATTATGTACCGGCTTGGCCGCCAGTGTTTTAAAGTGAGACCGTTAAGAACTTCAGTAGTCCATCCTCACACCAACGGGTTAGTGGAACATTTTAATAAAACACTTAAGTCCAGAGAACAGGATGGTAGAAACAAGTATTAGTGATTTCCTTACCTCATTTTTGGTAAAATAGAAGTGCCCTAATCTTCAACAGGATTTAACCCAAATGAGTTACTATATGGCAGGCATCTCAAGTCTCAAGACTTGCTGAACATACACTTGGAGACAGGAAGAAAAAAACTCCATTTAAAAATATGACAGCACACTTTCCAGACTTGCAAGACAGATTAAAGAATGTTGTCAGTACTCAAAGAACACGTGTACAAGGCACAACAGAAGTAGTCTAATAAGAATGCCAGACTCACGAGAGTTTAAAACATGGGACAATGTGTTACTAATTGCCTGTTCTGTAAACAATTTCCTAGCAAGATGACAATAACCTTTTGAGATGGTACAGAAAAGAGAAAAGTGAACTATGTACAAAATATGACAAACTGGAAACAGAAAACTTGAGCGGATATATCACATAACTGTGTTAAAACCATGAAGGTGAAATGAAGAATCTGTAGTCAGCCTGGGAACAAATAGATATACCAATAGCAGAGTATCAAGGAATTCCATTTTTGCCATTCACATAGATGTCTGGCAGTTGTCATACAGGATTAAGGAGCTGTTAATGTGGTCCAGTGGTGCAGTGTTTGATTCCCTCAGCCTCCATTGCCTACCTGTATGACTCTGAGAAAGTTCACCAGACACTGTGTCTGGGTTGACTCTGAAAAAGGTCCATGGAGATCAGGGCTCTACCTTGGAAAACAAATACAAATAAATAAATAAACACTGTTTGAAGAAGTCTCATGATTTGAGGCAAAAGCGCTTACTGATAATGTGCCGGCTTTTATTGTTTTTACACATTGTATAAGGCTCATAAGAAATGAACAGATTTTTTCTCAGGATGTCAAATTCGATACATCCCATTGAACTTGTGCCAGGAGACTGGCATATATATATGCCATTTTAAGTTTACCCCAAGTCCCAATGAAAAACAGTCAGTGAAGAAGTTCATAGTTTTATATACTAGGCTAATGACCACAAGGGTCTGTATAAGCCTAGCCATGCAATTCAACCCAATTGTGTCCCTATTTATCATGGGCATTTATTAGGGGGAGGGTATGTTAGGATGTTTCTAGATGTTGTGTGGGGGGATGTTAGTTTGGCTATTACTGTCTACCTCTGTCTATCAGAGACAGGGAGGCCAGAGACAGGGTGAATTTGCAATTTCCCATTGGTTAAGGTTATGCTTAAATAGGGTTAGGGATGGACTCGGCATGGGGATCCCCTGTGACACATACCTGTCTCGGCAACATGTCTTATTTATGTCACAAGTGAAATTTAAATCCTTAAATCTAGTGGCTCTAATGCTGTTCATTTTATGGATGTGCCAATGTTCTATCACAGCTGGATCCGAGGATATCTCATATGGCAGCCGTAGATTGCCTCACAGTAACCTACAGAACGAAGATTATACAGACAGGACTTTAAGGTGATCAGTATAGGACAATGTGTTTATACCTTGGGTTCTCCTGGTAAGAAACCTTTGTGGGCGCTCCAAGTGTTGCTTATGACATTTATTGTTACAGAAAGATTTTACACAACTATACTATGTCCTTCTCTTCTACTGCTGCAGCATTCATAATATGAGGGAGAGTGCCAAAGCTCAGGAAGAAAGTTGGGAGGAGGAAGGACCTGTAGAGCCCTCTAGAAAGTCATGAAGAATGGCCCTATTAAAACCAGCTCTAAATGTAAATTCTATCCAACTTGTAGTGTTTGGTGAAAGTATGCAAAAATGTCCACGTAGCTGCCTCAAGAAAGAAGTTAGTGTCGAAGACTTTGAAAAAAGCACCAGAGAATGCGCCTTAGCAGAGGAAGAAAGATTCTTACCATGAAAAACATAAAAATAAATAGCTTTACAAATCCAAGAAGAAATTGTGTGCCTGGAAACAGCCATTCCCAAAGACCTGGGATGAAAAGAAACAAAAAGCTGATCAGATTTCCGGATAGCCTTAGTCTTATAAAAATATAATTAAGAGTTGCCTATGCACATCCAAGGTGTGTAGTACCTTCTCACTAGGAGACTGTGGAGAAGGGAAAAAAGTAGGTAAATGAAAGTGGCAACTCATTCACCATGTTGTGCATAAAAGAAGGATTAGTATGCATGGACACCTTGTCCTTGTGAAAAACCAAAAAGGAAGACAAGCCATAAGGGCTTGAAGCTCAGACACCAGTCTGGCTGAAGGGCTAAAAACAAAACAGTCTTCCAACAGCAATACAGAAAGGAAGGTGAAGACACAGAATCAAAAGGAGCCAGAGTCAATTTCTCCAGTACAAAATTAAGATCCTGGGGAGGAGGATCTGGCTTCCTGGGAGGTATGATGTGAAGAACACCTTTAAGAAATTGTTTTGCCTCAGACCTAGGAGATAAAGGCAGCACAGTGGTGCAGCAGTTAGCAATTTCACCTCACAGGAAGAGGTTCTCCAGTTTGATTCTCGGCTGGGGTACCTTCTGTATGGAGTCTGCATGTCCTCCCTGCATTCAAGTGGATTTCCTCTGGGTGCTACGGTTTCCTCCCACATTCCAAAGACATGGATCTGGAGTGTTTCTCCCCAGCCGTCCACTGAAAATGGGCATTGTCCCAGATGGACTTTCTCAGTAAACAAATGTTAAATAAATAAATAAATGAGGAGATGAAGGCAGACAAGCAGAAACAGCTGATTAATGTGGCTTGACCGAGGAATAAGCCAACCTAGCATTGAGCAATTCACACAAATAAGAAAGAACCACAGGAACATCCACAGAGACTGGATCTTGGTTACGTGAAGGACACCAGACAGAAAACCTCTTCCATTTGGATATGTAGGATTTCCCATTATTGGGTTTCCTGGCCTCCTGCAGAACCCTAAGCATGTCTGCAGAACAAAGGTATCTGTAAGAAATCAAAATCCTATCACCCACAGAATCAGAGTGGACCGGTGGGGATGCATCAGAGATCCTTTGTCTTGTGTGATTTGGTCCATCCTCTAAGGTAACTTGTGATGATTGCCCTTGGCTAAATGCAAAAGAAGAGGGAACCAATCCTGTCTTGGCTAAAAGGGAGTCACCAGGAATATTTTGGGTTTGTCCTGTTGAATCTTGAACAGAACTTTCGTAAGGAGAGGCAGGGGGAGAATGCATAGAGAAACATTCCCTTCCAAGAAAAAGAGAGGGAGTCCATCTTAAAAATCACAGGACTTGGGACTCTGGCACAAAACTGATGAAGCTGTCTGTTCAGAGGGGAGGCAAAAAGAACTATTTTAGGAGCACCCCACTTGTAAAGAAGGTCCAGAAACACAACCCTGTGATGCATCACTTCATGGGATTGAGTCAAGGACATGCTCAGAGTGTCTGCCACATAATTTTGACCTGAGAGAATATAAACTGCCTGAAGAGTCACATGATACTGAACCGCAAGCTCCCATACCTTGAGAGCAAGAGTGCACAGAAGTTAAGATTTTGCCCCCCCGTTTGTTTACATACCACAGGACTGTGGTGGTGTCTGTAAACACTTTGAGAGGGCCTAGAGAAAAGAGGATGAAAGGCCTGAAGGGCCAGTAGATGTGCTCTCATCTCTCTCATGTTGATGTGCTCCTTTTGCTGAAGAGGAGACCAGACCCCCTGCACTCTCATTGTGCCAAAAGCTGCTCCCCAACCTACCGCTGAGGCGTCTGTGAGCAGTTCTTGAGATCGTAGAGGGGGATGAAAAGGAAAGCCTGGGTTCAGAGACAAACTGCTTAATCCACCAATGAAGCTCCTTTAGACAGGGAAGAAGAGGAAATGCTTATTTTACAGGATGTGCATGTTGTTGTCAGACTGATTACAGGAAACTCTGAAATTTTCTCATGTGGAGCTTGGCTAAAGGTAACATAGGGATGGTGGATGACATAAATCCCTGAAGTCTCAGAAGCTCTCTGGTTGTGACAGAGGTCAGAGAAATAAAATTTCGAAAGAAGGCAATGAAAGTCAAGGCCTTTGGTGGAGGCAGGGATGCCAGCATAGGCACTGTCTGAATCTTGCATCCTAGGAAGACATGATGTTGAGAAGGTGTTAGAGATGACTTTTTGAAGTTTATTGTAAACCCCAGACTTTGCAAAAGAGTAATGGCAAAGTGAAGGTTTTGCAGTAAGATCTCTGGAGAGGATGCCTGAAACATGAAATTGTCCAGGTATGGGAAAACTTGGACACCTTGAAGCCTGCAAAAAGCAATGACAGGAGTTAGGCATTTGGTGAATACCCTTGGGGCAGTAGAAAGGCCAAAGCAGAGAACTGAAAATGCCAAGAAGCAGCAGAGAAATGTAAAAATTTCCTGTAAAGGGGATGAACAGGTATGTGAAGGTAGGCATCCTTGATATCCAGAGAGGCCATGAAAGCCCGATGAAGATGTAAAAGGAACAAAGTCTGTAGAGACAGCATGGTAGGAATCTTTAGGAAAGTGTTTAGATGAGACAGATCCAGAATGGGTCTCCGAAGGATCCTTTATTTTTGGGAACCAAAAACATTCTTTAATAAAATCCTTTCCCCCTTTGATCTGTGGAACATGTTGAATAGTTCCCTGATGTAACAATTCTTGAAGTACCATTGGGAACAAATGTAACTGTTCCTGAGGTGGTTGAGGAATGTCCATGAAAGGAGGAAGGGATTTCCAAACCATCAAATATCCTTTTTAAATTATTGAAAGAATCCATGAGTCTTGGGTAATGCTTGACCAAACTGGAAGGGACAGAGTGAGACTAAATGAGACAGGAATGAGACTGAGAGAAGAATGATAGTCAGATACTACCTGGTTTGTCAGGAAAGGGGTGCAGAACAAGCCTGAGTATTCTTAGGTGGAGGTGGCCTCTATCCACTTCTCTAAATTTTAGGAGAAGGATGGGACTATCTCCAAACAAAAGCTGGCTTGGAAGGGTAATTCCTTAGAAATTTAGGGACAGGTGACACCAAAAGATGTTTCAAGTCCTGTAACACTTTGCAATTCTCCTGCAAAGACTTGAACAAGTTAGCAGCAGCAGTACCAAACAAGCCATTGTTGTCTAGAGCAGCATCCATCAATTTAGCTTTTATGTCAGCTGGCAGAGGCTGAACCCTTAGCCAGGAATCTCAGTACAGATGCTGAAGCAGCAGCCCTAGATGATGTTTCTGCTGCATCATTACTGCACTTAATGGAATGGCGAGCCACCTGAGAAGTCCCTAACAAAGACAAGGCAGAATTTTTCTCCTCAGATTCTGGTAGATCATAAACAGCTTGAGAAGCCTGGGACATGTGGGCCAAAACATATCTAGTCATATGAGTTTGGTAATTAATAGGATGAAAGGCAAGAGTGACAGAAGTATAGACCTTCTTTCCCAGGTCTTTCCATTGTCCTGCTTTCCTTATTAGAAGGAAGAAGTTTAGTGGTTGGCAGTAATTTAGATGGCTTATCTGAAGCCACAGAGACCACTGAAGATGGGCACTTGTACAGAAACCTGCAAATCATCAGGCAATTTGTAGAAACAGTCAAGCTTCTTAGAAGCAGGAGGCTGAAAATCAGGAGCCTGAGATGCTGAGGAAAAGGCATCCAGTAAAGCAGGTAAAACTGAAGGGACAGCAAAGGGCGAAGGAGATTCCATTTGTAGGAGCTCATAGTATCTCTTTTGCACATCTGACACTTGGGGGCAATCCCATTTAAAGTACTCCCTCATCTTAGCAATAGCATCCCCAAAAGTAATCTCCTTAATAGGAGATTCTGGACTAGTAGATTTCTCTTCAGGAGAAGCATATTCCAAAGGTGATTGGATTTGGGTGGAACAGACAAAAGATTCCTCATCCAAGGAAACCTCTTCATTAGAAGAGTCTTGCTCCCTTGGCCTCTTCTGAGGGGAAGATGTCCAAGGGGGAGCAGCAAGAGAAACCCTTGAAGGAGGCATAAGGGCATTAAATAAGCCCTGGGTGAAATTCTGCAAATCAATTTGAGGGTCTGTGTGAGAAGAAACATGCTTCATTTTTTGCTTTTTCTTTAATTGCACATCAGCCTTATGAAAAGTAGAAGGACCTGATGTCAGCCTACACTCTATTGCTGTCATCGGAACATCCTCCCTCACCAGAATTTGTGGAAGCCCCCCAGGCCCTTCAGTTATTATAAGTCTAGGTTGCCTCTGACCGTCCGAAATGGATGCCTGCTATGTCTAAAAGGACATGCCTGTAATCAGACCAATGGTGGCCGCTGAAATGGTCCTGATTCTAGAACCAGGTGAACCTCCAGCCTTTCATCAGCCTTGACAGAGAGACGTTTGATGTAGGAGGTGCAGCGGAAGAGTCTGACTGGTTTTTTTGGCCTTGTTCTTCAGTGAAGGCTCATTATCAGGCCTAGAAGTACCCTCCATAGTGTTTTTCACTAAAAGATTGAGACACTGATTTTCCAAACAAATAGCAAGGAAGACACACGACTATGTAAAGTCTTAGGCACAAAGGCCTGTACTGTAAGTTTTGTGTTTGTGAGTAGACCCTAAGCAAAACGAGCACTGCTTGTGAATATCTTTATGTGGAATTTGTCTCCAGCAATGGCACTTGTATTTTCTGGATGACATGAAAAAAGAAAAACACAGCAAAAAATAGCAGTAAGTAAAAAAAGAAAACCCCAATGGGACACTTATCTGAATGGTTTGATGCACCAGCAAACAACTTGGGCAAGCAGACCGACGATCAAAAATGGAGTTCAGAATGGCGACAGCGAAGCTCTCAGGATGGTGCATCCAGATGTCGCTATTATGCCCTACATATGCGAGGTGCATACATATGATATACAGCTTACCTTAGGTAGTGAAAGGCTTTAGTATACTGGCCGGATGTCGGGCCGCCCAAGGCAGGGAATTCCCTTATGCTAAGAATACTGCAACAGTAGAATAGAAGGACATTATCCCACTATTAAGTGGGTACTATCATCTTTTTGGCAATATTACTTTAGGACAGAGCTTCACTCTGGTAACTGGCCATGCACTCCAACAGTGGCCAAACAAGTAAAGGGAAATCAGCATCAAGTTATGTTGTTGGGCTTTGTCGCTATAGCCATTTCATTTCACCATCAGACACAAATCAAAAAAATGTCAAAGGAATGCAGATGGGGATTATCCCAGTCCCTTAATTCATCCCATTTGGCACAAAACTGGGGGGGGGGGTCACTATGGCATAGAGGCCAGTTCAGATAAAAACATATGTCCATATTATGGTAGGAACTACTGATACCAACAAACAACATACATAATAGGGTAATAAAAGAAGGTAACAGCACAGTTAATGTGGATTACCTGGTTAAAAGAAGGGATGAAAGCCCATAGCACTGCAGACATTTATATCTCTAAGACAGGGATTAGGGACCAATAATTGAGACTCTTGTGGGAACCTAACAAGGAGAAGTTGTAAAATTCCAGAAGACAACCCGTGGATCGACTGAAGGAGGACCTGGGGCTTAGCTGTGGATTTAACCAAGGAAGTACCAAAAGTCAGATGGGGACTGCATGTTAGGCAGTGTAACAAAGGCAGATATACCCAGGCTGTCAACTGTAAGGAGTCTTTTATTTCACAGGCAGGCTTTATATGGACTCAGACTGTAAATAACTACAATTAGATTAAAGCAAAAGTATGCCTGTTTTTCACTTCAAGTTTATTTATTTATTTGACATTTATTGACTGGATTAGTCTGACTGGGCAGATGCCCATTTTCAGCAGAGACCTGAGGAGAAAAGCTCCACAAGGTAGACAATATACAGTTAATTACAAACGTAATCACAATACAGTACAACAGTAATCTCATACAGTTTCAACCCATACAAAGTCACAGTAACAATAAGCACATGTAGTTGCATCCCATACATAGTTAAAGTATAATTTCTTACAGATGTAAGGCATTCTCTTATGCCTGGTCACAGTAACAGTGATAGGATACAGTATTATAGTAAGCAGGTGAAGTTTCATTCTATACATAGTCGCTGTACAGTTTCTGACAGATGGTTCAGAAATAATTTGTAACACACATCAAGACTGAAGAAACTGTTGTATAGCCTATCCTGTGGAACAAGTAGAGGATGACAGAAGGACGGTTGGTAGAGAATAGAGTGGATAGATTAAAAGGAGGGGTAGTTGACAACAGAGGGGAGGGACAGAGGTAGATTAAGTTGGGTCAGTGCAAGAGCAAGTCCAAGAACTTAGTAGATAGTCTTTTAGTGTTTTTTTGAAACAGTTTGTGTTAGAAATGAATCCTATGTATTGGGGCAGTTTATCCAAGCATTTGCGACTGAGTGGTTACATAGAAGTTTGCCAGTGGATTTGCTGAGTTTGTAGAGCTGAACCAGGTGTTGGTCTGAGCTGCAGAGTGCATGGTTAGGAATATAAGGAGTGATGAGGGTAGAGAGAGCAGGGCAGGAGTGCGGTTGGTTTAATATGGAGTGAGTGAGGTGAAATTAAGGCAGAAGGAGTTGATGGCGAAATTCAAGCCACTGTGGGTTTTTCACAGAAAGGCAATGGTGTGAGCGATATGGTACACTGGCGGCAAATCTAACAATTTTATTATATGGAAGTTCCAGATTTGTTTGAAGGTTAGTAAGGATTGGAGCAGCATATAGTAGGGTGGGTAGTACACAGGCTTGTGCCAAAGAAAGTTTGGATTAATTTGTCAGGATTTTTTTTACTTCTATAAAGTAGCCCACGTTTTTGGTGAGTGTTTTTCATGCAGTTTTTATTTATTATTTTATTTACATTTGTTTACCGGGAAATTCCGACTGGATGCAGGTCCTTTTTCAGCAGATGTCCGGGGAGAAAAGCTCCACATCATGTACATGATAAATAGAGATACAAAGTTGCAGCAATAGTAAACAACATTACAGGTTGTTGGCTTTAATACAATAACAAGATATTGATTATCAACAGTACATACAGTAAATGGTGCAAGTTAAGATAGTTTCTTGTCGTTTATAATATTAGTAACAAAGTTGTCAGGCAAGATGTTAAAGTATGTAAAGACAACTAGCTATTTCTGACTGTGGTTAGTAGTGGTGGTAGTAGAGCTGGGTTAAGAGTCTAGGGGGGGGGTAAGGGTGGTGTTAGTCTGGATTAGAACAAGGACAAAGCCACTGCAAATTTAAGTGGAATTTGAGCACAGTCTTGAAAAGGCAGCTGGAAGGTAGAGTAGTTATAGAGGGTGGAAGATTGTTCCAAAGTTTAGATACAATACATAAAAATATGGCTTCTCCTGCTGAGTTTTTGGGTTTGATAACAGTGAGTTGATTTTTGTTGCTTGATCTTAGGGTCTAGTGGGGTGATAGGTTGGAGAAGGGTTTGAAGGGAAGGGATGTTAAGGGGGTGGTTAATAAGTTTATGAGTGAGGGTGAGTTGATTAAAGTGAAGGAGTTGTGGGAGTTCTAGCCAGTTTAGTTCTTTAAGGGAGATACAATGATGGCTGCGGTAGGAGGTTCCAGTGGCAAATTTAGCAATGTTGTTGTAACAAGCATCCAGCTTGTGTAGGTCTGTTTGTCTAAGGTTGGTAAGTATGGGGGATGCATAGAGTATGGTGGAGATTAGCTGGGAATTGGCTATGGAGATTCTAGCCGCCTTGGTCAGGAATTGGCTGCTTCGATATAATGCACCAAGTTTCTTGTGAACTTTTTTATTGTGAGAGATATGTGGGTGTCAAATCTAAGTTTGTTGTCTATTTCCACACCAAGTAATTTTGTGTGTTCTGATGGAGAGATGATGGTATTATCTTTGGCAAGAATGTTGAAGGGGGGTGTTTTGGGTGGCTTTGGAAGGTTGGAACAGGATAAATTTTGTCTTACTTGGGTTGAGTAGGAACTGAGCATTGGATAGCCAGCTTTCTACAGAAGAGAATGATTCCTGTGTGATATGTTGTAGTTCTGGTAGAGTGGGGACAGAGCAGATGAGAGTAGAGTCGTCTGCGTACTGTATAAGAGATGCTTGTGTTGTGGCAGTATGTAGGTTGTTAGTGAAAAGTGAGAATAGCAGAGGTCCAAAGATAGACCCTTGGGGAACTCCAACAGTAACTAGGAGGCGAGGTGATATGTTATCGTCCCGGACTACTGATTGTTGGCGTCCGTGTAGATAGCTGTGGAACCAGTTGCAGGCTGATTGTGAGAAGGAGAGGTTTGGGAGAGTAGAGAGTAGTAGCGCATGAGATACCATGTCAAAGACCTTTGAGAGATCCAGAAATACAGCAGTAGAGAAGAGGCCATTGTTTTTGTGATGAAGTATAGTGTTGGTGAAGGAGAGCAGAGTGGAGGTAGTGCTGTGATATGGCCTGAAACCATGTTGGGTTTTGGAGAGGAGATTATTAGCTAGGAGGTAGTTGGAGACCTGGGAGTTGATACATTTTCAGGTATCTTGGAGAGAGGGGAGAGGATAGCAATGGGGCGGTAATTGGAGAGGTCGGTGGAGGGGGTGCCTTTGTGGAGGGGAATGATGTGGGATATTCCCTACCCCCACTACCCCCTCTACCCCTTCATCTCTGTGATCTCTCCCACCCTCTGTTTTTTTTACTTCCTCACTATTCTATTACTTACCCCTCCTCTTTCATTCTCCTTCCTGATTATATTTCTTAGTTTACTGTAGGTTTCAAGAAATTATCTAATCCAATCTAATCTATTCTAATCTATTTACATAGTTGTCTTTAAATACCCTTATCTATTTTTTATGATGTTTGACTTTGCTATATAAGTTATGTCTGTTTTCTGCTTCCAAGAACGATGACTACACTATTGTATAACTGTTTATTCTGTCCATAGTAAGTTTGATTTTTTGTATAATATTTTCCTGACACAGTATAATTTTTTACTGCTCTTTATTGTATCATATGTAATAGTTACTATGTCTATGTGGAGCTTTTCTCCCCGGGCCTCTGCTGAAAATGGAAATATATCCAGTCAGACTAGCCCGGTTAACAAATGTAAAATAAAATAAAATAAATAAATAAATATTTTCCATATCGAGGGAACATAGCCTTCTGTTATGGAACGGTTGACTAGAATTGAAATTGGGTAAGCTAGTGTATCAGCTGCAGTTTTCAAGTATTCAGAGGGGAGGTTGTCAGCTGCGAGTTTGGGAGGTTTAAGTTTTGACAATAGTCTTTTTATGTTGGAAGTAGGTACAGAGGTGAAGAAGAAAAGAGGAATGGGGGGTTTAAGGTTAGGAGTTGGGGGGGCTGTTGTAGGGAAGTGTTGTTTGTTTAGAGATGTTATAGGGTTCAATGAAGTGTTTGTTGAAGGATTTAGCAATACTGCTGGAGAAGGGGGAATGGACGGCTAGGGGTTATCAACCATCCCTGGGTGGAAAATAATGTTAATAGTGGACCAGAATTGCTTAGGGTTGTGTTTGGTAGAGTTTAGGATGGATTTATAGTAGAGGGATTTGTCTAATTTTATATGCTTTTTGGCTTTATTGTGCAGTTCAAGGAATGATTGCCTATCTGAGTTATTTTTTGTTAGTCACCAGTGCTCCCAGGCCTTATCTCTGGATTTCATTAGGGTTCTGGTGGTCTTTTGTAACCATGGGGCACGCCTGGATCTGACTTTGGCATTTCTTACAGGAGCATGGGTGTTTAGGATGGAGAGGAAGTAACTGTTGAAGAAGTGGACAGCCTCATCTAGGTTGAGGTATTTTAGTGGTGACCAGTTAATTTTTTGCAGGGAGGAGATGAAGGAGTTGGGGTTGAAGTTGGACTTGTTCTGTATTTGCATGTGGATAATGGTCTTCAGACTGTTTGTGTGGTGCCGAATTAGGAAAGTGGGGTAGTGGTCACTAAGACTGTCAGGTAAGCAACCTGCTAGGTAAGAGTGAGGGGCTTTGTTGACTCGGATCCAGTCAAGTAAGGTATGACTATTAGGATTTTGTTGATTCAGGTAGGGGATTGAATGAGTTGAGTGAACCCATGGAGATTAAGGTGAATGGTTGGGAGACTGTTACTACAGGATAGACAGTTGATGTTAAAGTCACCGAGAATGATGGTTTCTTGGGGTAGACATAGAGTAGCCCAGCTCAGGAGATTTTCTACGGGTGTAATATTTTGCCCTGGTGGGAAATAGCATCCTATGATATTGATTGTTTTGTTTGGGTTTAGTCTGAGATTGGCATAAAGGATTTCTTCAATGTTGTGGTGAGGGCAGATGAGTTCAGGAGTTGAATATTGAGGTGGTGCTTAAATATCAATGCTACACCACCTCCTTTTTTGGACAATCTGTCTATGCAAAGGATGTTGTATTTAGGTGGAAATATTTCCTCACTTTTGATGTGAGGTTTGAGCCAGGTTTCAGTTAAGAAGAGAATAACTGGGGAATATATGCTTATGCTGGAGTGTAGTTATTGGATTTTATTGCATATGCTTCTGATGTTTAGGGACATTACAAGTAGGTCTGTTGTTTTTTTTGTTGGCTAGGAGTTGAGTTGTGGGGGGGGGTTTGCTTGGATTAAGGGTTTGTGGTTGGGTTGGAGTTGGGAGGACCAGGGCTTGGATGGATGTCTCCAGCGAGGGCTAGTTTATAGAGGGTGTTTAGGATATGTTTTATATACATAGTAAACTGCTTATGGTATCTTAGGAATATTTCATTTTTGAGTGTGTTAGGTGTTTGGTAATGGAGTGTGTGTATTGGGAGGATGGTTTTGGTGGCAGGGGTTGTGTAGTTATAGTGTAAATGTTTGAGGGAGGGTGTTGAGAGAGTACAGTGGAAGTTGTTGGGGCATGTGACTGTGGAGCCTTGGTAGGATGTAATGTGAGCTAGAACTACGCAGGTTAGGATTGTTATTATACTAGGCAGTAGCGTGATTGTGTTGGATGTAGGGGGATGGGGTGAGTAGTGGTGTAGTCTAATTGCTGGCAGTTAGGGGTGGGGTTAAGGCTATGGATAAATGCAGAGGTACTGGGGGCGGGTGGGGAGCGGAGTGAGCGTAGCGAACGGAGCGGGCTAGGACCCCCCCAGGCTTAAGATTGCAGGGTAAGCGTCTAAATAGCCAAATTGTTAGGAGTTATTAGAATCTAGTAGGGAAAAACAATCTATAGACCTGATTTCAGCTGTGTCCTTTCTGGGCAGATACCTAGTTTGAAGCAGACAAAAAGTGGCAATTTAAAGGAAAACTCCACCCTCTCATACAGTTTAACTCAATCTTTAGGTTTCTTTTCTCCCTACAATATGGTTCTAGCATTATGTATGTACCAGAAACCTGCTTGTAGTTTTTAAAACTTTTACTTCCTTGCATTAGAGTCAAAGGAAGGGAAACCCCACCTACTTTTTTTAAAAACTCAACTTCTCACATACTTTGCAGAGAAATTCGTCTCCACCTGCATGACATATCATAGACACAGTTAAATCTGTAGTTTACCCTGTCAGGTACTGCTGTCAATCTTAGATGGGTAATTAATCCTGCTAATGTCAGGAACACAGCAGCTGATATAAAAAAAAGACAGAAAGCTGGGGAATTGTTTCCACTGTTTTTTATTGCAGAGGGGACATTCCCCTTTCATAGCAAAACAAAGCAATTAGATCAGTCAGAGGGTTAAAGGAAAACTGTCAACTCTTCTGACAAATTTGCATAAGTAGCAACACAAGATTGAAATTCTAAGCTTTAAATGTTATTTATAATAGTTTGTGTTAAGATAACTTAAGAGTAGTAGCAAATATTTCTGTGACATTTAGAGAAAAGTCAGTAAATATTTTTTCTTGTAAAGTATAAATGCATTTACCATTTTCAAGACCCCCCCTCCCCCACCCACACACACACACAGGCCAGAACCGCAGAAAGAGAGTCAGGTGGCAACCCTATCAACTAGATGCACTGATACTGTTCATAAAAAATATATTTTATGCTTTGTGTGACATCCTTCTGGGGGGGTGCATATCTGGTACATGCAAATCCATTGTAAGAGATTCCCACTGACTGAGTCAGTACCTAACTGTGTTTAAATGCATACACACAAACACATATACAGAAACACTTACACACACACACTGTCAAAACCCATCTCTTGAAAAAAGATATTGATAAACTAGCCACAAACAAATATACAGTATTGGTTAGTTCAGAGCACACTCAGAAAAAAAGAGGAGTGGCTATTTTATGGAATAAAAGTATGCCCATTCCTAAAACCATTAAGTCTTATCAGGATGACAAAGGAATGTTTTCTATGGTTACAATACAAATTAATGGGAAGACTTGCACTTTAATTAATGTATATTGGATACCTGGAATTGGTATTAATACAGTGAAACATCAGCTTGATAAGATCATATCATTCTCTATAGGAGATATTATTTTAGCTGGTGACTTTAATTGTATACTACATGAAAGTGATACTACCACTATAGGAAAGAGAAGAATTACATCTAATGCAAAACATTTAAAGGATTTTGCTAATTCTTATCATTTGAATGATATTAATAATCAGATAGATTCAAAATCATTACCATACACCTTTTTCTAACAGATACAAAACTTATTCAAAATAGATAGGGTCTTTATTTCTAACCAGATGGTAACAGATTTAATTCCAAAATCATTTCATGTCCTATATCTGATCATAATTCAATTGTTTTGAATTCATGATAAAAATACTCATAATGTTCAGATCAAAAGGATACCAGCATACTTAACTCAACTAAAAGACTATAAAGAATATATACTTTCAGAAGTAAAACATTTTTAGACATAAATAACACTCCTGAAGTCTCCATTGTTTATGTTTGGGATGCCTTAAAATCATATCTATATGGACAAAGTATCAGATGGTATAATAATAAAAGGAAATCTTGGGATAAGGAATTGTTAGATATTCAAAGTAAATTAGACTCTTATAAACATAATAATAAAGAAAATATTATGGACAAGAAAGTTATTGAAGAAATAAACAAACTAAATGAGAAATACAAAGAAATTTTAACTCATAAAGTTAAAATAACTTTAGAGAAATACAAGTTTTTGTCTTATTCAATAAGCCCCAAATACTAACATAGACTTAAAAATAAAACAAAAAGGTTGAATAAACAAAACCATATCAAAGAAATATTTTCTCTAAGGAAAAAGAAGAATGTTTCTAGTATACCAGAAATACTAGATGAATTTAGAAATCACTTTCACAAAATTAACCATAATAATATTAACATGGAACCTAAAGATAAAATAAAGGAGTTTATAACCACAAATATGAATAAAAAGCTTAATAAACAACAGATTAAACTATTGGACAAGAGTATTTCATATACAGAAGTTATTACACAAATAAACAAGCTTAAATCAAACAAAGCACCGGGTAATGATGGTATTATACCAGAGATATATAAAATCCTTTCTAAAAATACATATTCATTAATACATAAGGTTTTATTTTGGCCCAAACTGAGTTAATAACCCCCATCTTGGCAATATACATTTATTTAGCCAATTTTAAAACCTAATATAGATCCAACTAGATGTTCTTCATATCGCCCATCTCATTACTTAATGTTGATTATAAAATGTTTATGAATATCTTTGCTGATAGATTGAAGACAATCATTCCGGCATTATAGATATAGATCAGACAGGCTTCATTGTAAATAGAAATACTTTTGATAATATAAGAAGAACTTTAACATTAATAGATTTTGCAAATAGGAAAAAGAAAGATTTAACACTTATTAGTCTTGATATAAGTTCAGCATTTGATTCAGTAAGTTGGGACTATCTGTTTACCTTAATGAAGTGCACAAACTTCTCGGATGCATTTGTAAATCTAATTGAACATTTATACAAAGGAGCGTTGGCTTATATTAAGGTAGGAACATATGTTTCACAAAAATACCCATTCTTAAAGGTACAAAACAAGGATGTCCACTTTCTCCACTATTATTCACTTTAGTAATGGAGCCTTGGGCTAATTTGATCAGAAACAGTACTGACATAGAGGGTTTTGAAATAGATGAAAATACAACATCCAAAATTCAACTTTTGCAGATGATGTTCTAATTACATCAGCAGGATCTAATTCTTCTATACAGTCTCTATTTGACAACATGATGAATTTTAAAAGTATTTCTGGTTTAATATTCAGTGAAGAAGGAACTAAAATACTACCTATATATACACGAAAAAATATTCTCATTAGTGATTTTACTAAATATGTACCCAATTCAGGTCAGATAACTTATTTAGGTATAATACTATCTAAAGATATTAAATCTATTATATATAATAATTATAATACCTGTTTTCTTAATATACAAAATCTTTTAATACCTGGAATAATATGTTTTTTACTATGGAGGAGAGACTTACAATTATTAAAATGATAATATTCCCAAGATTTTATACTTAATACAATCAATAATACTTCCACCTACAAAAATAATTATCAAGAAACTGAACACACTAATGTTAAATTTCTTATGGGCACCTAATAGACCTAGGATTGCATTAAAGAAACATACTAATAGCTGGTCTCAAGGGGTATTTCTTTTCCAGACTTTAATTTATATACTATCTCTTCTATTGTAAAAGTTATTACTTTATTAATAGATCAGTCATATGTCACAAAATGGAAAGATTATTGGGAGCTAATTAGTATACACTTCATGAAAATCTCCTTAACAATAAAATATGATTGTAAATAACTCCATGTTATGGTTACTAAAGGAATTTTGTACTTCACCTATTACACCTAAACATATGGTTCGTTACCCATTAAATATTATTATTAGTTATCGTAACTTTATATTCATGCACCCTAAGTATAGGGAATGGAATTTTATTGTATTTCCTATAATGTATACTCAGGGTATGCTTTTGTCATCTACTTCTGAAGGAACTCATTTAGCTATAGATAATGATCTAAAGTACTGGTATCAGTTGATATCTGATAATAAAGTTAAAAATCTAGATTTCTTAAAACAAGAATTTGATCTAAGAGAAACTTGCTGGCTAGAGGTTCAGACCTTTAGACAACATCTCATTAATAAAATAGATTTAATGTCTATAACTGTTAAAAAATCTATTCCAACATTGATTGATTACTTGATATTAAATTTACAACATAAAGTTTCTGATAAAGGTAAACTTTCATACATACATAAAGTTATCAGACAAGAAACTTTTTACAGTGTAGATTCATACTGGAATTATTTCACTTCTATTAATGGGGACCCACCAAATCAACAAGATAAACAATATATATTGGAATCTGCTTATAGAACTACGTCTTCCATTGTCTGGAGACTTTATACATGGACATTTTTACATAGATCTTTTTATACACCTTTGATGATGAATAAAATAAATAATAAAGATAATCTATGTAAGAGATGTAATGTAGAAATTAATGCTGACTGGGCTCATATGTTTTATGACTGTATAAAATTGAAAGAATACTGGAAGTCAATTAATGAATTTTTGCAGGCTCTTTTTACAGATAATTTCATTATTTCTAAATCTCTTATATTATTCAACACACCTGTACCTCAAAGTGTATAAAAGGTTAAGCTTCCCTTGTTATGGTCTATTCTAGCAGTGGCTAGGAAAATAATAACTAGAAATTGGATTTCAGATACACCTCCTTCGTTCAATGAATTTAAAAATGTTATGAATATAGTGTGCCATATGGAAATAAACACAATTAGGACTAGAACAAATAGAAAAACATCTTATTTTATTGTATGGGATAATTTACAAAATTTGTTAAAAAAATTTTAATTTCAATAGCATGGTATTTTAGTTTAATTAATTGATCTGATTGTACTGGATGTCTTTGTAAATACTTTAGTTGTTTTGTTGAATATTATAATAATACCTATTTTTAATTACTTATATAAAATTGTTATGATATTTCTCTTATATGTTAAAACAACAAACCTGTTTTGAAAGAAAAAAAAAAAAAAAAAAAAAAGGGACGTGCTTGGCGTACGAAGGGGAAAGTCATCGTGACTGTTTCCTGTAAGGTTGAGACTTGTCCTCACCTCCTTTTGGGGTTGAAGTGCCCCCACTGTCATTGTCTGTTTGAGCCTTGGAGTTGAGATCTGCCTCTTGGGCGTCTGTATCTGCCTCTCTGTGGCCTGTCTGACACTGGAAAGGACCAATTCTTTGTTGGCCAATTTCTGCTAAACCAAGGTGGCTGTACCTGTAAGAAATCCTTGACTGTTTGCATAGATTTAGCTTTATCCTCCATTTTCTTTAACACCTCTTCTGCCTTAACACCAAACAAGGTATCATGCTGTAAAGGAGCATCCAATAATTTTGCCTTAACATGATCAGGTAAACTCTGTTCTTTTAACCAAGCATGTCTTCGAATCACTGAACCTGTAACTGCGGCTCTACAAGAGGCCTCTAAAGAATCAAAACCACATTGCAGAGTATGTTTTCCCACCTGTTCAACCGCATGCAATAAAACCTGCATTTCTTTACAATCATGAGCTTCTGAGCTTGCAAGCATTTTCTGTTTTAACTGAGCCATTAAATATTGTTGGTACTTAAGCATGTGAAACTGGCAATTTAAAGCTCTTACTGCTAAAGTTGTAGAAGTGTATACTTTCTTCCCACATCTATCCAAAGCTCAGGAATCTCTGTCAGAGGGTACTGGATTTTTTGCAATGGAAGCCTTAACCCCTTTTGGACCCTGGGAAATAGTTTCTGAATCTGCAGAAGGGTTTTTGTAAAGAAACTTGTGAGAGTCAGGGACTCTGTAATACCTGTCTGGCTTGGCTGGAGCAGGGGGCAAAGAATCAGGAGATAAGCTAGATTCAGAGAACACATCATCCACAATGTCTAGCACAGGTGGAATAGCCAGTGGCCTGTGCTGGGGCAATAAAAGGAAATCCCTGAGCCTTTTCTTGGATTCTGAGTAATCCTGACTTTCCCAGTGGAAATGCTCCCTCATGGTATGCAAAGTTTCCCCAAAAGAATAATCCTCAGGAGGAGAGGCTGAAGGGATAGATTCTTCAGCATCAGAGTCCTCATAGGGGGGTAGAGAGTATCCCTGGTCTGAAGAGGAATCAGAGGAAATGGAAACCTGATCAGAGGAATCATAGTCTGTATCCTGCCTAGGCCTTTTCTCAGGAGGGGGACGGGAAAGTACAGTTTTGTACCTACCATAAATGTAGATGTTCGAGGATTCCATTGCTGCAGTCCTTACTATTGGGTATAGTCCGCATCCAGTCGGCCCGAATACCAGAGTATAAGGCTGGCGTAGGGCGCATTAGACTGACGCCAATACGTCAGGGTACTATCGCATGACCGGCGTCATATCCTCAGTCTTTTCTTGCCCCAGATGTCAGAAGACCCTAAAAAGACAAGGCCCAAAATACCTGCACCAAAACATGAACAATATATACAAAAATATAAGCAGGTAAATCACCTACACAACCACCCCTAAACACAGAGGGAAGGAGGGAGGGTAAATTGGACTGCAGCAATGGAATCCTCGAACATCTACATTTATGGTAGGTACAAAACTGTACTATGTTCTTCGTCTTCCATTGCTGCAGTCCTTACTATTGGGTAGAATCCCAAAGCAGAGGTAAGGGAGGCTGGCAAATCATAAAGAAGCAGGAGCTGACAACATGCCTTGCAAAACAGCTGTGGCAAAACCAGCCCTAGACTTAGAGTAGATAGGAAGGTGATAATGCTTAGAGAAAGTATGCACTGAACTCCAAGTAGCTGCTTCCAAAATATCCTTAGTTGCCACCCCGTAGAAATGCTGTTGAAGTGGCAGTAGCCCTAGTGGAATGAGGCCTAATCCCAGCTGGAACCTCCTTGCCATGATGGGAATAACAAAATGCAATGCAAAAGCCAATCCACCTAGAAATAGTTTGTTTTGACACAGGCTTGCCCTGCGAACTCAAAGCAAAAGAAACAAACAACTGCTGAGACTGCCTAAAATCCTTAGTCCTGCTTAAGTAATAACGCAATTGCCTGTGTACATCTAAAGTATGCAAAATCTTCTCCCCTTTATTTTGGGGGTCTGCATAAAGGTAGGCAAATGAATAGTTCGGTTTAAAGCCACACTAGAAACCACCTTAGGCATAAAGGAAGGATTAGTGCGTAATGATACCCTATCCTTATGGAAAATCAAAAGGGCTCGACTGCCATAAGGGCCTGCAACTCAGACACCCTTCTTGCAGAAGTAATAGCCAACAAAAAAGCAGTCTTCCATGACAAATATTTCAATTCAGCAGTAGCCGCAGGCTCAAAAGGTTGTAGAGTAAGTTTTCCAACACAAAATTGAAATCCCAAGCAGGAGTAGGAGCTCTACGTGGGGTCTTATATTCTTAGCCCTCTAAGAAACTGCTTGAACAAGGGATGCGAAAACAATGGTGGGTCACAATCATAGTGAGCTGAGATTGCTGCAGCATGAATCTTGATGGAAGAGAAGGATAGACCCTTGTCCAGTAACTCAGTAAGATATTGAAGAGCCATACTCAAATTAGGCTCAGAAATCTCCAAATTCTTTGCTTTACTCCAAAATAAAAATCTCTTCCATTTTGCTGCGTACACTTCCCTTGTACTAGGTCTTCTAGCTTCCATAATCACATCTAAAACTTGTTGAGGAAGTTGAGACCTGCTGTGTTTCAACACAGAATATGCCAGGCTGTCAGAGGAAGAGAGTGAAGCTTGACATTGAGCAGATGACCGTCCTGCTGGGATAACAGATGTGGAATCAAAGGTTAAGGCCATGGAGGCTTCTTTACCAGACTCCGTAGTAGAGGGTACCAGTGTTGCGAGGCCAATCTGGAGCTATCAAAATCATCCTTGGCCTGTCCTGTCTGACCTTTAACAGTACCTTTGAAAGAAGAGGCAGAGGTGGAAAGGCATACAGATGAAGGTTTGTCCAACTGAAAGACAGAGCATCCACTTTCCAAGCTGTGTGATGAAACCCCTTTGTGCAAAACTGTGGCAGCTGGTGGTTTAGTGGAGAAGCGAACAGATCTATGTCTGGAGTTCCCCATGACACTGTCAATTTCTGAAATACATGAAGATCCAGTTTCCACTTGTGGGATCCATGATTTGTCTGCTTAACACATCTGCGAAGGAGTTCTGTGCTCCTGGCAGAAACCTTGCCTGAAGAGTTAAGTGCAAGCGTGCGCGATCTCCAATAAAATCATTGCATGCCTGCATAGAGGATAAGAATGTGTTCCCCCTTGTTTGTTGAAGTACCACATGACAGTTGTGTTGTCTGTTAGAATCAACACCTGCCCTGGAAGAAGTAACTCCTTGAAAGCCAGAAATGCGAACTGGACTGCCAACATCTCCTTTATGTCGATATGTAGATGCTGTAGTCTGGCAGGCCACTTGTCTTGTATCCACTTTGCATTTAGATGAGCTCCCCAAGCAATGTCTGAGGCATCTGTCGGTAAAATCTGACTCGCCTCTGGCCGGGTCACAGAGAGTCCCTTGTTTAGGTGACATTCCTGAGCCCACCACAAAAATACTCTTTGAAGGCAAGGTATTATTTGAATGACAGTGTCTAAATCCTGGCAGTGCTGTGTCCATACATTTTTGAGATACCATTGTAACTTCCTCATATGCAGTTTGGCATTGGGAAGCACCAGAATACAAGATGCCATGAACCCTAATGCTGGAAGGACTGTCTCTGCAGTCAGCACGGACTGATGAGATAGTTGATGGAAGTAAAGTGACAGACTCTTTCGTTTGTCCGGGGTTAAAAAGGCCATCTGGGCTGCTGTATTCAGTCTCACACCCAGAAAGCACATGTGTTGAGAGGGTACTAGACTGGACTTTATTTCGTTCACAGAATACCCTAGGCATCTTAGCACTGCTATAAGATATTCCAGATGCTGTAGAAGGTCTTCCGTTTCTTGAGCCAGAATCAGGCAGTCGTCTAAATAAGGATAGATTTTAAGTCCTTGTAGCCTGAAGTAAGCTATCACTGGAGCCAGAACTTTTGTGAATACTCTGGGCGCAGTAGATAAGCCAAAGGGCAATGCAGAGAACTGATAATGAGAATCTCCAGCTCGAAACTGCAGATACTTCCTGTAACTTAGCCTGATATGCACATGAAGGTAAGCTTCCTTGAGATCTAAAGTTACCATCCAGTGATCTTTGCCCAGCAGGGGTAAAAGCTGTTGTAACGTCAACATCTCGAACTTGGGAATGTCCAGATAAGTGTTGAGGAGAGATAAATCCAAAAGCAGTCTCCACGTGTTCCCCTTCTCTGGTACTAGGAACATGCGAGAATAAAATCCTAGGCCCCTTTTTGACACAGGGACTGGTAGAAAGATGTCCAACACCCATCTGTCTTGAGTAAGTAAATCCCAAATTCCTTTGAAAAGAGACAGGTGTCCTTCCAAAGGAGCTGCCAGACGAGAATCTACTGGCAGCTGAAAAGGCAGGTCATTGGGTCTGTTTACGAAAGGACTGACCCCTGCCCACACCAGAAGTCTGAGCAGGTGAACTCCCTGTTCTAGGCCTAAAAGAACCTTGAGCCCTGCCCCTACCACGGCTAGACCTACCCCTAGACTGGGAATCATAAGCAGGATATGTCCACCCCTTAGCAGGCCAATTTCTACTAAACTTGGTGGCTGTACCTGCAAAAATCTTTAACAGTTTGCATAGACTTAGCTTAGTCCTCCATTTTCTTCAAAACTGCTTCCACAGGTGAACCAAACAACACATCAGACTGTAAAGGAGCATCCAAAAGCCTTGTCTTAACATGCTCAGCCAAATTTTGATCCCTCAACCAGGCATGCCTGCGAAGAACAGAACTAGTGGCAGCCACCCTCGAGGAGGCCTGCACAGCATCAAAACCACATTGCAAAGAATGCTTGCCCACTTGTTCAGACACATAAACTAAATCCAGCAAGTCTTTACAATCAATACCTTCCGCCAAAGCATCCACCTTAGATTTCAATTGTGAAAGGAGATAATTTTGATATTTCAGCATGCGAAACTGACAATTTAACGCTCCCATGGCTAGAGTGGAAGAAGTATACACTTTCTTACCCCACCTATCTAATGCCCTTGCCTCTTTGTCAGTGGGAACAGGATTCTTAACCACAGAGGCCTTAACACCTTTAGGCCCCTGAGAAACAGTTTCTGGGTCCGCCCTAGGACTCTTAAACAAATATTTATGAGCTGCGGGCACCCTATAGTACCTATCAGGTTTAACAGGAGCAGGAGGCAAAGAATCAGGGTTCAGGAAGCCTCTGCAAAAACATCTTTCACCACATTCAACACAGGCGGTATAGCTAAGGGCCTATGCTGGGGTAAAACAAGAATTCCCTAAGCCTCTTCCTGGAATCAGAGTAATCCTGGCCTTCCCATTTAAAGTGCTCCCTCATGGAATGCAGAGTCTCTGAAAATGAAAAATCCTCAGGAGGAGAAGCCAAAGGAGTGGCATCATCCACATCAGAATCAGAATAATGAGGATACTCCTGCAAATCTTCCGCAGAAGATTCAGAAGCCCCTGAACCCTGTTCAAAACTGTCAAACTCTGGTTCCACTCTAGGCCTCTTATCAGGAGGGCCCATAGAACCTCTAATCATAGTAATCAAATCTTCTGCCATTTTAAGCATATGTTTCATAGGTACAGAACCCGAAAGGCTAGGAGAAGCCCCTACTGAAGCTGAAGTTGGCCTACCTCTAAAAGAAGTTTTGGCAACAGAAGGAGAGGCTCTAACTACTTTGGGAAGAGAGGGAAGAATAGTTACCTGAGAAGCCCCCTCAGCCTGGCCTGCCTCCTGAGAGGGTACATCCTGTAACAGCAAAGTGTCTGCCTGAGACTCTATAGAAACTCCTGGCAAAACCTCTGGCTCCACTGAGCCATCTAAAGAACCGACGTCTGGGACTGCGGTTCATCAACCCTAGGCTTCGCTGTGTTGTCCCTGCGCTTCTTGGGCCGGGCCGGAGCATCCGACGGCATTTTATAATTGCAACGCTTCCCAAAACACTAATCTGGCACAGTCTAACCTCCTCTTAATAGTGCGTTTGTTAAACCTAGCACAAGAGCGGCAACCAACAACGTCGTGCTCAGGCCCTAAACAAGGTATACACAATGTATGGTAATCCCTATGAGGTATTCGTTTCCCACAAGAAATACAGTTATTCACTTTTTCTGACATCCGGTTAAATACTGAGGCAAGAAAAACAAAAATGTTCTAACGGGTACTTAGCCAACTCTGATTCGGTCTGAAACTCCGGTTTCGGAAATATTTCAGAACGCCAACCTGCACTCGCAAAATTGCTTCTGCATCGGACAGCGCGGCAAAAAAGACTGAGGATATGACGCCGGTCATGCGCATTAGTACCCTGACGTATTGACGTCAGTCTAATGCGCCCTGACCGACGTCAGCCTTATACTCTGGTATTCGGGCCGACTGGATGCGGACTATACCCAATAGTAAGGACTGCAGCAATGGAAGACGAAGAACATCCCCTGATTAGAGTAATGAGGTCTTCGGCCATTTTAAGCATCTGTTTCTTAGGTATGGAGGACTGTCCAGGAGAATGCTGTACTTGTTTCTTTGTCTTTAATGGTACCTTTGTCTTGGCTGATGTTTTAATGGTAAGTTGTGAAGGTCTGAAAACACCCTCAGAAGCCGATGCCTGCTCAGCGGCTCCGGACCCATTTGTGGGATTCGTTTCCATAGGCCCAATACCTTGAGTTTCCAGAGGCCTAGTTGTCTCCACGTGGGAGTCGGAAGCGGCCTGTGGCTCTGAGGTAGTGGGTGTCAGGGGCTGCGAAAGCACCTCACTGAGAACCGGCGACTGGCCTAGAAGAGGTTTCGTTGTCAGTTTTGGACCTCGGATGCCTGTGTTTATCCTTGTCTCTGCGTTTTTTCGGTATTGAGGTAGTCGGTTGATCTGACGGCATAGTATAATTGAACCTTCGGCCAAAGTAGTGCAAAGCAAAATCAAAACGTCTTTTTATAGTGCGTTTGTTAAATCTAGCACAAAAAAAGACAACTAGTGACGTCATGATCAGGGCCTAGGCAAGGAATACAGTAAGAGTGGAAGTCCTTATGAGGTATTTGCTTCCCACAAGAAATACAATTATTAACTTTTTCTGACATCGGTCTGAGGCAAGAAAAAAGTTTCCCCAACGGGGTACTTAGCTTTATTGAAGACTTCGGATCTGAAATTCGACTTCGAAAATCTCAGGAGTTGGCCGACCGGCACTTGCGAACTGCTTCTGCTTTGGGCACCGCGCAGCAAGAAAGACTGAAGAAAATGGCGTCAGATGCATCTTATATACCCCTGGCGCACTGACGTCAGGGAAGAAGCGACAGCAACCGATGCCGGACCAAGACTTTGGAACTCTGGCCGACTGCGGGACCGCCTGACGGCAGGATAACCCAAAGTGTGATGACTGCAGCAGTGTAACACGATGAACATCAGTGGAAGCTAGGAGGTGCTTAGGAGAAATGGCAGTGGAATTTTTAACCAGATTGTTTAATGAAATTTTGGAAAGTCAGAGGATGCCTGAGGAGTGGAGAAAAAGTGTTTTGGTACCTATCTTTAAGAATAAGGGTGATGTGCAGAGATGCAGTAACTACAGAGGGATAAAACTGATCAGTCACAGCTTGAAGTTATGGGAAAGAGTAGTGGAACCTAGGTTAAGAAGGGAGGTGATGATTAGTGATCAGCAGTATGGTTTCATGCCAGGAAAGAGCACTACAGATGCAATATTTGCTCTGAGAGTGTTGTTAGAGAAATACAGAGAAGGTCGGAAGGAGTTGCATTGTGTCTTTGTGGACTTAGAGAAAGCATATGACAGGGTGCCTAGAGAGGAGTTGTGGTATTGTATGAGGAAGTCGGGAGTGGCAGAGAAGTATGTAAGAGTGGTGCAGGATATGTACAAGGGTAGTGTGACATTGGTGGGAGTGACAGATATGTTTAAGGTGGAGGTGGGATTACATCAAGGATCAGCTTTGAGCCCTTTCTTATTTGCAGTGGTGATGGACAGGTTGACAGAAGAGATTAGACAGGAGGCCCCGTGGACTATGATGTTTGCAGATGACATTGTGATATGTAGTGAGAGTAGGACCAGGTTGAGAAGACCCTGGAGAGGTGGAGATATGCTTTAGAGAGGAGAGGAATGAAGGTCAGCAGGGCTAAAACAGAATATATGTGTGTAAATGAGAGGGAGAGTAGAGGAATGGTGAGGATGCAGGGAGTAGAGTTGGTAAAGGTGGATGAGTTTACGTACTTGGGATCAACAATTCAGAGTAATGGAGTGTGGAAGAGAGGTGAAGAAGAGAGTACAGGCAAGGTTGGATGGGTGGAGAAGAGTGTCAGGATTTGTGTGGAGTGTGAAGATTTGTGACAGACGGGTACCAATAAGAGTGAAAGGGAAGGTCTACAAGAGGGTAGGGTAGTGAGACCAGCTATGTTATATGGGTTGGAGACGGTAGCATTGTCGAAAAGGCAGGAGTCAGAGCTGGATGTGGCAGAGTTAAAGATGTTAAGATTTGCACTGGGTGTGACTAGGATGGACAGGATTAGGAATCAGTATATTAGAGGGTCAGCTCAGGTTGGACAGTTTGGAGACAAAGCAGGAGAGGCGAGATTGCGTTGGTTTGGACATGTGCTGAGGAGGGATGCTGGGTATATTGGGAAAAGGATGCTAAGGATGGAGCTGCCAGGTAAGAGGAAAAGAGGAAGGCCTAAGAGGAGGTTTATGGATGTGGTGAGAGAGGACATGCAGGCGGTTGGTGTGAAACAGCATCATGCAGAGGACAGGAAGAAATGGAAACAGATGATCTGCTGTGGCGACCCCTAACGGGAACAGCCGAAAGAAGATGATGATGATGATGATGACTGTGGTTAGGGGGAAAGCCATGTTAGGTAGGGGTGAGGAGATTTTCTTGTAGCAGATGAGCAAGGACCTGTTTTTGAATACATCTTTCAAGAATCTTTGAAAGGTAAAACAAGATAGCAACAGGCCTAAATGTATAGGGGGTCAGTGAAGTTACCTCTTTTATGAAGAGGAATAATGTAGAATTTCTTCCAGAAATCAGGGACTATGTTTTCTTGGATTGATCTGTTGATTAGCATGGAGATGGGATATGCAATGGTTTTTGCTGTGAATTTAAGGTAGAGAAGAGGTAAGTTATTGGTGGAAGGGAATATGGTTTGAGTTTACTGAGCAGAGATATGATATAAACAGTGGAGATGGGCTTAAGTGTAAAGAAGGTTGAGTGAGTGGATGGGGGGGAGAAGTAGAGGGGTAGGTATTTGTGTCTTTTTTTAGTTCATTTCTAAATGGAGTCTATAAATAAGGTGTTAAGAGGTGTAGCACTTTGTAAGGCAGAACTGTTAGGGGAGGAATTTGGTAAAAACAGTTACCTGGGTGTAGTAGCTTGTTGACAGTATTCCAGAATTTCTTGGGGTTAGCGTGGGGTTTAGGCATTTTTTTTGTCAAGGTTGACTTTTTTTTTTGTAAAGTTGCATAGTGCTCTGTAGCACTAAAATTGGAAGGGGATTTGTGTTTCATAGTTTCACAGATTGGGCACTATCCCTCTTTTGCATGAGGGAGCAACTGTCTTGAGTTATCCAAGGTGCAAAGTTAGATTTAATTCAAATTTT
Organism: Protopterus annectens; assembly: GCF_019279795.1. Classification (NCBI taxonomy): domain Eukaryota; kingdom Metazoa; phylum Chordata; order Ceratodontiformes; family Protopteridae; genus Protopterus; species Protopterus annectens. Next base: position 1,219,570,288 of record NC_056744.1, read on the forward strand.
CCTGACAGGAGCAAGGGAGTTTAGAGTGTTAAGAAAGATGCTACTGAATTTTAGAACAGCTTCTTCTAGAGAGAGATTATGAAGGAAGGATCAATTAATAGTGAAGAGTATTTGATTAAAAGGTATCAGGGTTGAAATCAGGCACTTTGCGACAATTTTTTAATGATTGGATTTGGACCATTGGAGGGAGTGTCACTCGACAGAGGTAGGGAGGTGGTCACTTAAGAAATCAGGAAGTGTGGAGGGATTGTGGTAGAGGTAGGGGTGAGAGGTGAGGATCCAGTCAAGTGTAGTGCTAGTATTAGAGTGTATATTCAGGTGAGTGGGGGTAGTGATAAGTTGGGAGAAGCCAAAAAGGTTAATGCTGGCATTTGGAGAGTCAGAGGACACAGAATTCCAATTAATGTTAACAATGCCAGTATAATGGTTTAATGGGAAACAGTATGTGAGATCCAGGACAGAAACTGTTCACGGATAGGGATGTTGTTACCTGGAGGTATACAGATGGTAGCAATGGCTATCATTTTTATGATTGTTCAATTTGAAGGTTAATATGAGGACTTCAGCTGGGTGAAAATTAGGTGTTAAGAAAGATAGAGGACAGCCGGTGAGTTGGTCTGATTACAGTATTGCTACACCTTCCCCTTTTTTTCATGGGTCTATCCTGGTGAAAGATATAGCCAGGGGGTAAAATTTCATTGTCAAATATATGGGATTTTTGCGATGTTTCAGGAATATTGAGAATGGTGAGGGAGTGGAGAGATATCCAGGAGTGTAGTTCGGTGACTTTGTTAAGAATACTTTGAATGTTGAGAGATGGTACAGTCAAGTGTCTGGTAGAAGAAGATGTGCAAGTCTGACAGAAGGGGTATGGAGTGGAGGGGGTTATGGGTTGGGTAGGAAGAGAGGAGTTGGAAGCTGGTCCTGGATTAGGGTGCATATTCTCTGAGAATAGAAAGTTTAGTTTAGGATATTTTGGACTTGAATAGAAGGGGTTAAAACAGCGATATTTTGGCTTTATTTTGGGAGATAGAGAGGATTGAGGGAATGGTTTTATTTTAAATAGGTGATTGACATATCAGAAAAGAGAAGGGGAAATAGGGAATGAGTAAGCTGCTGAGAGATGAGCTAGATAGGGTTAATGTCAGTTACAGTGTGATGGTAAGAGGGAGAGATAGAGAGAAAGCAAAGGAGAGTTGTAGAGAGGAGGAGATGCATCACAGTGCAAAATAGGGTATAGGCAGGCAGTGATTAGTTTGCAGAGTAGTATATGCATGGGGAGGCTTAAAAGTATTATTGAGATAAAAACATTATAAAGTAGAGGGGTACAGTAAGGCTGATGTGTGGGAGGTGTCTAGTGTTGGAAGGAAGGGGGAGCAGATAGGAGGATTTGGGAGAAATAGGGAATGGCAGGAGGGAGTGATTTGAATGGATAGAGTATACATTGAGGATATGTGGGTGTGGGTGTTAAGGGGGTAGGGTAGGGGTGTGGATTGAGGCTAAGCATAGTGAGGGCAAAAGGAGAAGGTAAAGTCACTTGAGGCAGAACGGTGAAGAAAAACGCAGCAAGCAATTCCAAAACTCTTGCACTGGATAAAGAAGAAAGTAACAAAGTTAGAGAGTTGAATGAGGGAAAATTAGATAAGAAGAGAAAAATATTTACAGGAAAGAAAGCCTAATCTCAGATGAACTATATAGATGTGGGTAGTGTCCTTAAGTTTAGAAAACAGGTACTTTTATGCAGAAAAGATTAGGGCTATGTGAAGGGGAGAAAATTGAAGTGCTGGGAGTTAGAAAGAATGGGGGAATGGGGAGAGGGCTATTGAGTTTAGCGTGCATGCCTCAACCAGAGTACAAACATAAGGAAAACAATTAAGGATATTAAGTAGTAAAGACTTTTACTTGAGACATACTCTGAGCACTTAAAACCTAGTAGCTCTCTTTAAATCACTTAGTGCATATCAAGAAGGCAATTCAGCAGCCAGGTCTTTTCAGGGAGACAGGGGTGGAAAAATGCCTGGTCTTCTGTTAGTGTAGCTAAAAAACAGAGAGAGAGAGAGAGAGAGAGAGAAATAGTGGGGTTTTCAGATATGTTGGTGCAGCGGTAGTCCAGGTGAGAAACAGAAGGGAAGAGGTAAGAGAATGGACATGATTAAGAGAGAAAAATAAGGACGATGGCAGGAATAGGAGGAAATAAGTGTAAGGAAGACCCTGGAACAGGCTGAGTAAAAAAAAAAAGGGGGGGGGGGTTGTTAGTTGCAAAGGGAAAAACCTTAATTCTAAGAATACAAAGATAGCGGTGTAACAGGAGGTGACTAATAGGCAGCAGTATACTCTTATCCAGAGAACAAACTCTAATTTAGTTTAATACAGTAGTATAGGTGTACAAACTTTCAATAAAACTTAAAATCTCTAAGTCGTTCAAATCACTGCAGTCACATAAATAGAGCTAGCTCCTATAGTGATGAGTAAGCGTTATATTAAATGCTTCTAGTGTATTCAAAGTTTGTTAATACAATCACTAAGATTCCATTAAGTAAAGTAAGATAGCTAGCAAAGGAATTTCTACAACATTAGGACATGCGAGACATAAAAAGTACAGCTGTTTCATCTGAGTGGAGGTTTACAAATGGACCATAACTGACAAGCATGTAGCTATGATATTTTGCAATACTAAATACGACTGTAAGCAAAACTACACAAGGAAAATGCCAATTCTGATAAGTCATTAAGTGAATAACACACTTTGACAGGTACTTTGCGACTGCATTACATCGGT